>NW_008674714.1:0-22982 GCF_000695815.1 Acanthisitta chloris
GCCAGGCTGTGTCCCCATCGCCGCATCGCGGACTGCGCCGTGGCCGTGTCTGCATACCCACGGCGCCCCCGAGGGCTGCGCCCCTGCTGAGGGCACTGCCGCTGTTCTCCACAGGGACGTTGTTCCTTCTCACGCTGCGGCCTCAGGACTTCGGGTTTGTGTGCAGCGTGTTTGTGTGCGCTGTGTTAGGGGCTGTGTGAGCAGCGTTTCTGTGGTGTGTGCTCACTGTTCAGAATGATGCTCAGCCGCGTTCTGGGGCATAGGAGCTTTGTTGGAGTTGCTCAAAGCTTTGCCCACACCCCAGAGCTTTTCCCTCGCTGCAGCCACTGTGCTCGGCTGGGGTTTCTGTTGATCTCAGACCGGTTTGGATCAGGTCTGTGCCTGGAGGTGTAGCCCCGTGTTTTAGAGGTGTGAGAGAGCACAAGATCTCAACTCACATGAGTTGGTGCTGCCCTGCGTGCTGCAGTCTCTAGCAGTGAGCTATAGCTGTGTGCAGAATATCATGATGAAAGAAGAGCAGAGGACATGTTCACTTGTTAAAAATCTTTCTCTGATGCTTCTGAGAAGCAAATACTGATGTTCTGAGCAAATCCAAACATTCTATTAAAGTTTACGTAGAGACTGAAGTCATGGTGGTCTTTGTTTCTCCCTTTTAATATTCCTGATACTTAATAATCCAGTGTTACTGGTGCATGTCACTCCATTCTGTCCTCTCTTTTTTCCCCACAAGTCCATTCTGCAGTTTGCTGAAACCAGCAGACTCTTTATTTTGTTTTTAGTTAGTATCCTACAGTGTAAAGTTCATTAGCTTTTAACTTTTGTGACTTGTAAAATCAGTGAGTGCTCTGCAGTTAGAGTATCAGGTACATCAGACTCATCAGTTTATTCTGTTTGATTAAATTGAGACACATCTCTTTGGTGAAGTGGAATCTATCATTTTTTCCTTGCACTCTTGTTGGCCCTGGTGCCTGTTGTTTGCATTTAGGCACGTTTTGGTTGTGATGGTTTTGCTGTGACTAGAAGGTGTTTGATCACCAGTCTTTGTGAATGCAGTTGTGAGGTGCATGTGAAAAGAAGCTGATTCTGAGAGGAAATCCATATTTACATGACATGCAGGAAAGGACCTGCCTGTTGTCTTGAACAGACTGATGTCTGTTTTCTATTGCCATATCTTCTCACTGGTACCTTCAGATGTCAGAAGAACAAATGATTGTTTTTTCCCTTGTTGACAGGCATCTTAAATTGCACAATGATCCCAGCCTAGCAGTTATAATTTGGAATGTTTATATTGAAATGGATGTGGCAAACATGAACGTGGCTTGAATTTCCCTCTGTAGTTTTTCCAGGTTTAGGTCTCCAGTTGGTGTTCTGTGGTAAGTTTGTTCCTGACAGTGTCAGGCTCACACTGCTAGAGGAGCTCTGTGTGCATGGACCGACCTTTGGTGGAACTTGGGATTGAGCAGTGCTGCTCTTTTGTTCTAATTTATTCTCGAGTACATTTGCTTTCTGAGCTCAGCATTTCAATCAGATAAATGAGAATGGTGGAAGGAAAGCAGCAGTAGACTTCCAGTGTTACAGATCTAGTTTGAATGAGGTCAGATTTCTTTGATAAAGCCAAACTTCTATAAATACTATGTAGTGGTGGTTTTAAAGAGTTCATTAGTTGTTGGGAAATTAGAGAAATGTCAGAAGATCTTTTCAATTATTGGAAGGATATGTCTGGGTAGGGCAGATAAATGAAAAATATGGATTAAATGGCAATGAAACAAAGAGTTAACGTTGTTCAGTATGACTGTAGGGGCGAAGTACAAGTTGCTAAAGGGATGAGCAGACCAGGACTGTTGCAAGTTACAGGTTTGTTACAGTGAGACTTCCAGGCTGTACATATTACCTCCCTACAGAGCTAGTACAAAGTCTCTGCCTCTGCTCACTTCAGACAGGAGCATAAATACATGGAGCAAGGGAACAATTAATTTCTAGTGTAATATTTGCAAATTACTTATCCCTTTCTATCTGCCTCTTCTGATATTCCGTGCAGTATTGAGTTTGTTGTGAGCTTTGTCATCGGTGCAGCTGTAACAGGAAACAGGAGCACTCCAGGACTGAAGTGCTGTTGAAGGAAAGGGTTTTCATCATGAGCAAGCTTGACAGCACAAGTTGCTGTGGGTTGCACTGTTGGGGTTCCACACATTCAAATGTAGCAGCTTATTTTTGGGAAAGAAAGTTACCAACCCTTTTGTTGCCCCACTCTCTGCAGAGGTAGACCCAGTACTCAGTCACTTGTTTGAAACAACTCTTCAGAATACATTTTAATTCATCAGCTTTGCTTCTGGTCTTATACTTCCATTTACTGACTCAAGTAACGTGCCCATAAATCTTTCTTTTACCTGGTGCCTGCCAAGTTGGTAGCATGCACTGCTATTTGTCTCTAGGAACTTTCTCTGTTGTTTCTTCTCCATAAGCTTTCTTTAACATAAGGTGTGTGGCTGAGTAGAGCAACTGTCCGTGTATTTGTTTCTGCTCTTCAGAACAGAATGAAGGAAAATTTTGGATCATTTTCTTGTTCAGCAGTGTGAAACTGCTGTAGCTTGCCCAGGCTGTTGTAATGAGCTGACAGTTTCTTCAGCTAACAGATCAGGTCACAACGACCCCATGGCTGGGGGCAGAGTGGCTGGAAAGCTGCACAGCAGAAAAGGACCTGGGAGTGCTGGTTGACAGTGGCTGAACATGAGCCAGCAGTGTGCACAGGTGGCCAAGAAAGCCAATGGCATCCTGGCCTGTATCACAAATAGGGTGCCCAGCAGGACCAGGGCAGTGGTTGTCACTCTGTACTCAGCACTGGTGAGGCCACACCTCTGCTGTTAGAAAGTCATGGCATTTACCCACAGGAGTCTGTAACTTGTATGTCTGAACTAACAGGTGCCTGGGAGAGAATTAGGCTTCCCAAGCTGCTGTGGATGGTGTCTTGCCTGCAGTGGCATCTGTTGTGAATGGTATTCCTTGATTATTTCTCAGCAATTACTCAGCTACAAAGACAAGTTACTAAATACCTACTTGGGGTGCACAGCAAAGCTGCATAAAGCCAGATTGCTCCAGAGGCCCAGAGTTCATGTATGTAATGTGGAATCTTTATCTCCATCATTAATAAGACGTTTGTGTCGTTCTATTTTCTAAGGTCCCTGGTTATCCTTTGTTGCTGTGGTTCTTGGAAGAGAACCACGACCACAGAGCTTAGAGCAGAGAGCAGTGCTGTGCATTTGGCACTGTGTGATGGTGCTGAATTGTACAGGTAGCCGACTGAAAGTAAGGTGGTGTGACATACTGCCCACATGGGGTCAGTGTGATTGTTGTGCAGGGCTGAGTGTTTTGCTTCTTTAAGGAGGAGTCTTTTCAGGTGTAATGGACTTGGAACTTCTGGTTTGCGTTTCTGGGACTGCCAGGTATAAATTTGCTTTATGTCAGTGACATTAGGGCAGACAAGCCAGGGAAATAGGAAACCTTTTGTGAATGAACCTGTGTGTGGCACCCTGAGGAAATGTGGTGACAGGAGGGATGCAGCTGTGCGCTTCTGAAGTGCATGTGTGATTGATGCAACTATAAGAGCTTGATCTCTTCTAGATACAGCTTCCTGGTAGTTTTTACGTGCCCGCTTAGAAACAAACCATGCAGAGATGTTCAGGACTGTGATGGATTTGGGGGAAGATGTTCAATATCTGAAGATACTCTCTGCAAACTAATCGTTTGGAACTTGGAAACTCTCTCAGTCCCTTCATCAGCTTGGGGCAGGCTATAGATTTGCTGTTCTAAGTAAATTATTTATACATCCCAGGTGTCAGTGAGCTCATTGACATTGACGGGTGATGAACACACGTAATTCTCATTTATTGTAAGTGCTCCATTCCATGTTAAAAGGTTCCTGTATTGAACACTGGCCACTGTTGGTTCACAGTGTTCAGAATATCATCTGTTGGAGGTCATGGGGGAGGGATATTGTGTCAGTGTGCAGGGGTGCATGTTGTGCTTTGGGCTTTCTTCTAAGAAGTTCATTTGGAAATGGAGGAAATCTCTGAATGAGTCTGACATTCCATAACTTCCAGGCCATGACATATCCAGTCCTAACAATCTGATGTGTTATCAGAAGAAATGTGTCAGTTTGGATTTACTGATTATGTTTTTTAAATTGAAGGCTTGTCTGCCTTTAAAATTGCACTCCCAGTAAGTTCTGAAACTATCTGCTGATTTAATTTGAGTATAAAGCTCATTAAAAACATAAGATGTAAGTTTCTGTATGTCACATGCAATAGGTGGTGGAATGAATTAGAGTATTTTCATGTCACCTCCCTAAACTGAGGGAAGAGCAGCAAACAGCTTAAGCTTATCCTACATTTGCTACTCACAAAACCACATGAGAGGAGAGGCTGTTTTGAATGATTTAATTACAAGAGAAACTACAAACCTGAGAGTACAATTAGGAGCATGTCCATAGGAAACCAGTATTTTTTAATTCTCCTTTCATGATGCTGCTTAACCTTTCTTTGGCAGGAAGGTCTCAAGTACTCAGTTTAGTGAGGAAATGCTTTCTACATTTGAGAAGAATTCATGTAGTGTATTTTAGCCTCTCTGTGGCTTTTCTCCCAAGTTAAAATGTTGCTGTTTGTGGAGGCTGTTCTCAGTAGCTGTGCATTGTTGAAAGTTTTAATTGTCTCTAGGAACAGTCCACTAATGTCAAAGCAACATCTGCAATGTGCCTGGGAGTTTCTGTGCAGCTAGAGTCAGAGGGTCTGCTACGTGTGGCTTAGCTTGTGCTGTTACCTGGTGCACAGCTTCCTGCCTGGTCTCTAGCTCTTCTTGGCAAGAGGCATCTTGAACAGACAGATGAAGTAACACAGGCAGTAGTTTGTTAGTGGGATTGCATGTTACTTTGGTGGTTGAGAGATGTGGTTCCATACAGTTAATACTTGGCAGAGAGGGAGAACATCTGTACCCCAGTTGTAGGAAATTATTTCCAAGGAGCATCCAGGCATCTTGAAGATGCGCTTTTGCAGACACACTTCAAGTTCTGCTTAGAAATTATAAATGTGGATTTTGGGGATGTTATTGTTTATTACTTTGGGATGTTGTTGGTTTCATAGTTTTTTTGCTGCTTTACCAGTCTTGGACAGCAATCAGTATGTGTGATGTGACTCTGGAATTACTGATTCCAGGTTTTTTTTTTCTTTAAAGAATGTTTAGGTTGTGTGACAGTAGTGTTCTAAGCTTTTAGCATCTGTTACACAAAGCTACCCACAAGTAATCTCATCTTCTGCCAAGCTGTGATCTTGAGAATATGTTGGGCAAAGATAAATAAAATCTAAGAGGATAATTTTAGTAGTAATTAAGCTTTTTAAAAAAATTTCCTACGAGAATATTTTGTTCTAGATAAGTCAGCTTAGGAAAACTGAATTCCTGCAGAATCAGGCTGGTACTGAACAAACAAGCAGATTTGTACCAGTTCTGTCAGGTGGAATAACGTGTAATGTAAGAAACTACACTGTAAAGGGTAATGCTTGTTAGATTCTTTTTGGAAGGTGAATGTAGTACATAAAAGAAAAAGCCAGTGGGTAAAATGATTCAGTTTACAAATAGCAGAAGACAGTCTGTACTACAAAGGCTGTAGGAAAAATCTCATAGCCATATTGGAGTTACTTTTCTTCCTCAGCCATGCACCTAATAGTAAAAACCAACATTGGCAAAATGTATCTGTTACTCCATTTGGAATTAAATGGGTACTTTTAGCTTCTGGGAGCAGGGTGAATCCAATACTTAGGCCTTGTCTTAGTGGAGTGGTTGGATTATTTGAGCTGTCATGGCTGCAGAGTTGCACATGTTCCTCTCTTGAAACTTGATGCTATGTTGATGAATCACTGGCTGTACAGATGCTTTCTGTGTCTCAAGAATGTCAGCAGGTGATGTTTAATCATGAGATAGCAACCCATGCTTACACAGATGTGACTCTTCCTTTAGTAAGCTTAAGATAAAAAGCAAGATCCAATGTTGGTGCTTCTGTGGAAAGATAATGCTTTATAACCAGCTCTTTCAGAATTCATTAAGCTTGTCCTTTGACCATAATCTCCTTTATTGAAACAGATATCTGCTATTTATCTGCTGCAGCTGTTAAGCAGTGCTTTTCCTGGGGTGTGGCTACTGTTGTGTCATTCCTCAGTGTATAAGTTACTGACTCTTTTGACATTTCACTCTTGGTTTTTTTTTAAGGGAGGGATGTTTTGGTCCTAAAGATTATATTTGAATCTTTAAAAATCAGACCTGTAAATATTAGTAGCTTCTAGAACTACAGTTAGCATAAGTAGAAATATAATTCTAATCTATGAATCAGCATTAGTTCCCTTTTACTAAATTCTCGTTTAACTTTGTTAGGTACAAGAAAACTCACCAGGGCACAGAGCTGGATTGGAGCCATTCTTTGATTTCATCGTGTCCATTAACGGTTCAAGATTGGTAAGTGCATTGCTGTGTTAGAACTCTTACTATGAACAGTCTGCTCCAAGGTAGGACTGCCTGCTGATCCACCACTGGAGGCTTGTGCTAGTGTCCCCCCAGTTCTGGCTGTAAAACTACCTCTGTGAGAACTTGCAAACTCATTTCAGTCAAAGCAGGTTGATGGAAGGAGCTGCTGTCCAAGCTGTTAGCTGGGCAGGAGGCATGGGGGAAAGTTTTCAAGCAGAGCTGTAGTGAAACAACAGACCATCAGAACAGTGGAACAAACCAGCTGTGGGTAAGCTCTTTCCCCAGTATGCCTGGACTGGAGAAAGCCTCTGAAAAGCTACAAAGTGCATTTGATCACAGATTCAGTTAAGTGCTGTCATGTTGGAACAGCATGGCCTGTTACTATGAAATCCCAGGTTTTCACCTGAGTTGTGTTCTAGAATTGTGAGGGGACTGGATACTTGTTACACAGTAGCTGTAAATATATGTTCTGATAATGCACAGTGTTTACAGCACCTTTGAAATGCAAAAGTGTTGCTGTAGAACTGAATGCCTGTTCTGTTACCCACTAACCTGAGCTCTTGTTTGAACATTTGCAGAATAAAGATAATGACACTCTCAAGGACCTGTTGAAAGCAAACGTTGAAAAACCTGTAAAAATGCTTGTGTACAGTAGCAAAACACTGGAACTGAGAGAAACATCAGTGACCCCCAGCAACATGTGGGGTGGGCAGGGCCTGCTGGGAGTGAGCATTCGTTTCTGCAGCTTTGATGGGGCCAATGAAAACGTATGGCATGTCTTGGTATGTATGGACTTGCAAGGAGTTTTCTTACTGTTGCTTACTGGTTTTATCTTGCTATCAAAAAGTAACTTGCAAGGGATATAGCTAACAAGCCATGAGATCAGATAGGTCTGTTTGCTTTTCATTGATTTTGGGTTTGGAAAGACTTTTGGGCTAGAACTGTGTGTCTGTGAGTATACTGTCGAGTGTTGTACTTAAATCTGTGGTTTTGTCCAATACTGTTGTGATTGGTACAACACCAGAACAGTATCAGGAGGCACTGCCATCTGTTTCACTAGTTTTGTGACTACTCTACTAATTGTGTTGAAAACTTGACCAATTTGTCTGACTTGGAACTTGTGTGAGCTGCACATCTAACTGTTCTGCTACACCCTGACAGTTATGTAGTGTTTTGTAACTTTCCATCTCAAAATTAGGAAGTGGAGCCAAATTCTCCTGCTGCATTAGCTGGACTTAGACCTCATAGTGACTATATCATTGGAGCAGATACTGTCATGAATGAGGTAAGTATATAAAAATAAGGGTTTTATTTCTTAAACTAAAAAAACAGTGGTACCAGGGCAGTTTGAAACATCCCCAGTTCTGTCTCTGTTTGGTGTGAAAAGAGTCAAATGCAAAGAGGAAGGAGATCTGGCATGATGCCTCTTCTTAAATGCAATTCTGGAAATAAAAACTGCTCTGAAATGTGAGACAGAAACCTTTTTGTACTCTAATATTAGTATTTCAAATAGCAGCTTTGTAGTCAGTTGTGCCACATCTTCTGAGTTGTGCTAGCAAAACATGTGTTAATGTTGGCCTTGAGATAAAACAGCAGCACTGCAACAACTGCAACATGTGGCTGTTACCAGGCTCTGTTGCAGAAAGCCAGGACTAGAATGCTTGATCTAATGTCAAATGATTGAAAAAAGGACAAGCAAGCTCTTACTCATTTTTATCTTTTTGCAGTCTGAAGATCTCTTTTCCCTTATTGAAACACATGAAGCAAAGCCATTAAAACTCTATGTGTACAACACAGACACAGATAATTGTCGAGAAGTGGTGATTACTCCAAATTCTGCCTGGGGTGGAGAAGGCAGGTAAGGAGACAGTATGTTACAGGGGGATGGGGCAACTGTCTTCTAGCACCAGCCTAAAAGCTGCTTGCCTGAGTTTTCTGCAAAGACAGGAAAAGAGTGTTGTTATATCAGAGGTGTTTCTGCTATAATAAATTATGTATTGACTTTAAATTCAGATGCAGTTGCTAATGAGGTGTTTAAATCAGTAAATTAACTAGTGCAGAAAGGCACAAAGTGCAAGGTTGCTCTCTGCATTAGGCTTCAAATAGTCATTAGCCTGTAGTATGTTCTTGAAGTATTGCCCAGTAGCCAGAACAGAGGGCTTCAAGGAACAACTGACTTCAATTCCAAGCTATATTCCTGGTATAGCTGCTTGATTTAAATAGTAATTAAGTTTACTTTGTGCTGAATGTTCATTGCTAAAAGCTGCAGAATTCCCTTTCAGTTGTCTCATACTGATTATTTGTCCATATAAAATGAGGCAACATTGGGGTAGGAGAGGAAGGTTGTACAGAACTTACTCTGAAACTTGGTGTTGTTGAGTCCTACATGTGTTGCTTGCTATAGAGTCTGTAGCTGTGAAGTCACTTCACTGACTTTTAAATGTTCCTATTTTAAAAGCCTAGGGTGTGGCATTGGTTATGGATATTTACATAGGATACCTACACGCCCATTTGAAGAGGGAAAGAAAATTTCTCTCCCGGGACAGTTGCCTAGTGCATCTCTCAGTCCCCTCAAAGATGGCTTCACAGAGGTAAGTTGTGCTCACTGCTTTGGCTTGGTAAAAGTGGATTATCATGTTATACTGCCTTTCTGCTTCTGATGGATTTTGTGGAAACAAACCCTAATGATGTGACTTTCTTTTCCCTTTCAATAAGGTTCAGCTGTCATCAGTTAATCCCTCAGCCACTCTCCCTCCTGGGTCAGCAGGCCTTGAGCAGAGTCTGTCAGGACTTTCTATTAGTTCACCCTCAACTACTGTCAGTAGTGTTCTCAGTACAGGTTGGTATGGAAGTAACTGACCTGAAATGCATGGGGGTTCCTGACTTTTTTTTTTGCTCTCATAGATGTTTCTATTAATGCAATGGAAGGCTGAAGAGAGAATTAAATTTTCTCTTAAACTTTTCTCAACAGTAAAAGCTAAAGTACTGGAATTGTCCCTTATTTGCTCACAAAATAGGTGCAAATTACTTCTATCAGAAATACCATGAGTATTATTTAGAATACTATTTTCCTTCATCAGCATTTTATAGTTCAGGCAAATAGCAATTCTCCTGTAACTGATTATTTACTTGTATTCCTTGAGGAAGGGAGCTGAAGTGCTGTATGCTTAAAGTGAGTGTTGTCTCCCTGTGAACTCCAACAGGTGTTCCAACGGTTCCATTGTTACCACCACAAGTCAGTCAGTCCCTTACCTCTGTGCCACCAGCTAACCCAGCAACTACATTGCCAGGTGAGTGGGTAAAATTTCTTGCAACATTTCTGAAGCAAAAATCTTAAGGGAGCAAGGGAAGAGAGCTGCTTTTCCACTGCTTTTGGGGAAGGTATAACTTCATTCAACTTGCACATTTCCTGTTAATGATCTCTATACAACCTCTACAGTGTGAACAATTACTTTTCTTAGAGTATGTTCACAGCAGATCTGTAGCACAGAGGACTGACCTGGCAACACAGTTCAAAATGTTTACCTTTTGGGGCCTCTTGCACAGTAGGTGCAGCATTCAGGACTTCTCAGGAAGGTTTTGCTTAGTTATTTGCAACATTCCTTGAGTTGATATATTACTAGTTTTTGTTGTTCATAAATTGTATGTTGCAATAAACTTTTGCAAATAAATGCAGTGTCCAGTTTCTGCTTTGCACTCAGACATCATGACAAAAGAAAGATCAGAGAAGACACATCTTGCCTATTTCTGCATTCCTTTCACCCAGAAAACCTCCATTTTAGGAGACTCCTTTTTAATACCTAGCTTGATTGTCCTACCTAGTCTAAACAGAGGGCTAACAATATAGAATTTGTTGCAGTTGCTGTTTCTGAATTATATAGTAATTTAAACTAGTATAACAAAAGCAAGAATGCCTACAAAGCAGTAGTACTGATAATAATGAACCTTTCAAGCACTAGTATTCCAGAATTAGGCACAGTGAGCAAAATGAGGATTGTACAGGATTTTGCTCTGTCATTGGTGCAACTCAAATGTGCATTCCAGAACACTGAAGGAGTTGTATTTTATGTTTTGCATGCTATGAGACAAGTAGATAAAGATGTGTCCAGAAGTGTTGAGTAATGCTTGGAGGTCCATTTTCTAACATGAGAAGGCTGTGCAGTAGAGCTAAGTGCATGCAGACAAGGGCAGAGAACTTGAATCTTGTTCTGCGTAGAGAAAATAGCAAACTCCTAAGAAACTCAGCTTCAGTTAATGTCTTTTTCTTCCCTAGCCACCTATTCACCCCTTCCCCCAACTCTGCAAATGCAAGTTTTCTTGTCACCTTTATCTCTGAATAGTATCATTGCTTTTTTGAAAGCAGTTAGACTGTTTCTTGCAATTTGCTTGGACAGACTAGTGAAACTGTTTGTATTAAATAGACAGAAAGTTTAAAATTTGAGTGAATTTTTGTGAAGTTCAAACTAAAGTTGCTTGTAGCTGAGCTGAGAGCTCTTTGAGTTAGACTGCGTCAGCCTTTGTGGCCAATGAATTCAAGGGGAGGTGAAGATGGCTGGGTTTGAATCAAAATCTCTCTACACTGGCCTTGCTTTGAAGACTTTTCTGTGTCTTTAAAACTGCAGTATCAACAGTTTGTTTCTGAATTGGCCCTCTCTGAACTAAACAGAAAGTAAGAATAGAGCCCTTATCCCAGAAATGCAGCTCTTCTAAGACAGGAAATTCAGGAGTGGGAAGATGTTCCACAGCAAACGCAGTGATGGAAGGGCATGTGTTGCATTCATCAGCTGGGCTGTTTCTCTTCTGCTTTTAGTCCTTCCTGACTTTGAAAATTACTTTGGCATTCCTTTTTATCTATATTTTTTGTGTTTAGCTCTAGTTATAAACTCCTGAGTAATCAATATTAGGGATCAGAAATACGATGTACTTCATCCATTATTACTGTCTGCCATTCAGATTGGGCTTTTGGTGTAGTGCTGTGGTGAAACAACTGCCTTTGCTGAAAACTGAACTTGGAATGCAAATCTTATAATTCCTTGAAATAAGATTCAGCTTTCCTCAAAAAATAGGAAGGGTTGGGAGTAGTCCAGACTTCCTGCAAGAGGTTTCTGTCTTCTCTGTGCAACTTAAAAGCTGAAATTCGGTTGAATTTGCATTATTATATATAAAAATTATAATAAATACGTAAATAATTTTAAAATTACTAATAAGATCTCAGGAACAGGAAAACAAACCAAAACAATTTTAAGTTTTCAACTTTCTCCTAGGTCTGATGCCATTACCAGCAGGGCTCCCTAACCTGACTGATCTGTCCAAACTTAACTTACCTGCACCACAGATTGTTCCAGAAATCATGCAGCCTGGTATGTGCTTCTGCAGACTCAAACACTGTAATTGGTGTAATTGGTGTCCTTCATCCTTCACACTCTAACTTAGAGTCATCTGGGGCATACCTGAAGGGGATAAATTAAATGTTTGCCTGAGATGGGAGTGGATGTTGGTGCCCAGATGCAGCAGACAAGGAATATGTCTTTAGATATACTAATTCTAAACCCTTGTCTGTATTTAGATGTTTCATCTTATATTACCTGATTTATCGTCTGAGATAAGTGAAAGTATATTGTTTTATGGGTAGAAGAAAAGAGGATGATGCTAGATGAGGAGATTGAAGCTCCCTGACTGCCAGAAGTATGAACTAATACTCAGTTTATGGTTTGGAATAAAACAAAACTGCTGAAGGTGCACGTGGAGTAAGCAAAAAGAAATTGAAAGCTTATATGGAATACAGCCCTTGTTAACGTCTTGTTTCTGGCACTTTCAGTGAAGGCCAGAAAAAAGCCAATCATCAGTATTAATGCATAAAATATGTAGTCCTCTGGGGGGAGGTACAAGCAACCTTGAATTTACTCTGATTCTTCAGTTCTGAAATCTGAAAAGCATCAGGCTTGAAACTGGCTGCTGAGTCAGTGCTGTATGTCAGCCATGCTCACACTAAGTGCAAAAAGCTTCCTCCTCTCCCAGAGCAAATAGAAGATTAGAGAAGGTAAAATTTCTAAGCAAACAGAGCCTCTGCAGGTCTGTCTGTGGTATGCAGCAGCTCACTGCCTTTTTTTTTCCCCTCTTTCTGTTCAGGTTTGCCACCCCTTCCCTCCTTGCCGCCTCTGAACCTAATGGGAATGACTCCTCTATCAATGCCACCCAAATGTGTTCCTGTGCTTCCTTTGGTCACAGAGGCATCTACAGTGCCTACAGATCTGCTTCCCTCTATTACTCAAGCTGGAAGCTTTCCCATCAACCCTGGCACTACTGTAAACGTAGAACAGACCTCTGCACTCACCTTGGATAGTGCTACTCCAACTTCTGTGGCAACTATTGTTGACAGATCAAATGAATCCTCCACAGCTAATGAGAAAACAGCTGGAGTCACAGATACACAAGCTTCTGAATCATAACTCCAGATCAGTCTGTTGGATTGGCTTGGTATTTATTTAGCCATGGGATACATATTTGAAAAGCAAGCTATCATTAATTTCATACTAGTTTGTACTTAATCTTTAGGAGTCCTGTAAATAATATGGAGGTATAATAAAAATAAAAGGGGATTTATAAAGTGTGGGAGGGGAAGAAGAGTACTTGTTATGTTACCAAAAAACAAAGTCAAGGTGGTAAACAATTCCACTGCCAAACTCGGAGGTGTATGTTTTTAATACAGGCTGACAGCCTTACCCCCTGGGCTTGTCCTTGCTTACATTTAGCAGTTATTGCTTCTGCTAGAACTGAAGCAGGTCTTGTGTGTGACATTTACGTACCACAGCTCTTGTTCTTTGCCAGTATCTTGTTACTGCAGTGGGGACGAGTTCAGTCTGAGTTGTAAATCTTAACGCTGCAAAACTTCCACCTATTAAAGTTGCTGAGTGACCTGTTAACTGACATCTCGTTATTCAGCTTGTACACAAATCTTTCAGCTCTTGGGAGATGCTCAGGCCGTGTTTTGTGACTGCTGCTGCGTTGTTTCATTCGCCCACTGTAAAACAGCATTTGGAAGGGAATACATGGAATGTTAAATGTAGCACACACTTTGGCACTTCATGTAAGACAAATTAATGGATTAAGCATACATACAGCAATAAATTCCTGGAATTTTATTCTTTGTGTGACAAAATAGCACATTTATTTTTTTTTGATGCTTAAAGTCTTAATTTAACTGTTTTCGACTCAGCTCTCTAGCACCAATCTGTGAACGGCTCCTCTCCAGATGAATGGGTCCAAGAGGGAATGCCAGACACCTTATGGCAGGCAGGATCAGCATCTGAGGTTAAATCCATTGCAGCAGTGAGTCATGAAATCTGACTGCATATGATTCATGCTTGGCTTTTTAAATTGATATTTAGGATGAAAATTGTAGATTAGATGATACACTTGTATGAACTGCTGTGTGCACTGTACTCCAGCTCACAACCTTTGCTCCTGGCATGGGGTGCAGTAGCTGTGGAAAACTCTTCTGTACCACTCTAATCCTTCTATATTACTGGAATTTCATTTATCTGTGTGTGCTACAAGCATATGCAAACTTTAGCCATATCATCAGCAGGCTGGAGCTAAAGTCTGTCTCAGCAGCTGTGTAATTCATCTTGGCAATGTAGTTTGCCTGCTTAGTGTTTGGAATAGTAGTTTCATCTAACCTGCTGATCATATTCATAGCATAATAGTAATATCTCAAACAATTAGTTCAAGTGGAAGCCTTATCTAATACCTGTTGTCCTGTCTCATTTTTACCTGTGCACCACTACTGCTCATTCCTCACTACTGGTTATGGCAAAAGCCTGTGTCAAAGACAGACCCCAGATACTTCATACTGTGAGTGGTTTCTTTTCTCAGCTGCTTGGAGTGTGAAATCCCTCTGCCTTGCTAAGTAGGGCACTTGCTGTTCCTCCGAATGTATTTTTTATTTTTCTTGTAAATCCAGTGTCACATACCTCAGAATTAAACCTTGACATGAGAAGAAGGATGTTCCCTCTTTTCTTTCCTCTATACAAAGTGTATTAGTATCAAGCTTCACAGAACCTCACAGGTCTTACAGTCTTTTCTGCAACTATTTTACACATTTCCAACTCAGGAACAGTAGATACAGAAGTTTTGTCACATACCCAATATAGAGCAATTGCTGATTGTGATCAGATGCTTTGAACTAGGATCCTTGAGTAGTTGTTTTGTTGTGACAGTATGGCACAATGTCTCTGGGAGTAACATGTGAACTCATCTGGCATGATTTTGTACTTTCCACCAGCAAGCTGCAAACTTCTATAGGTCTTGTAAGCTGAAGTCCTGCACTTTGGCTAGCTATTTTAAGGTGCCTTGTTGCTGACTATATATCCAGCCTTTTGATGGCAACACTGCCTTACATCCACTACTCTCATAGCTATCAGCAATTCTGCTAAAGATAATGCGACTTCAAATTTGGAGATGATGCAGTGGTGCAGATTGAGGCTGTAATCTCCCAGCTACAAAGTCATAAACATAGAGGAGTCAAAAACTTACTGCTTAAAATAGAAGTGAAGACCTTGTAGTCATATTATTGCACTCTATCACTATTTTTTTTAAATTCCCTCAACAAGATTTAGTGAAATTGTACCTTTATCATTTCTGGCCAGTCTCTTAATTACTTGTTTTTCCCAGAAAAAAAAATGAGAGTGAGGAGGGATAGGAAGTTAATATACACGAAGGGCCTGACAGTAAATGGTAACCTTATTTCCATGAGTTCACGTATTCAGCTGTTAATGAACAGTTACGAACAGGCACATTAGCTTTATTTAAAGCATTGACACATGGAGTTCTTTAACAAGTGCTGACAGCAGATGAAGACAGATGTACCATGAACATCCCCAGCTTTGCATGTAATTAAGAATGATTAACGTCTATGAGATGCTGTAAAACGAATAAGGTAATTTCCTGCTCCACCAAAGGCTGCTCTGGGGGCAGTGGTGTTTGTGTGAGACAGGCTCAAGAGGTGCCTTTTGCAGCTTGAGGCTCTGCTGCTGCTCTGAGAAACAGCTGCTCAGGCTGCAGGGGCAGGGCAGGAGTGTGGACAAAGCGCTAAGGGTGAAGGTTTCACCCCTGTTCTGGGGTCAGGGCTGTTTCTGAGCCCTCGCAGCCATCTTCTGAATCTTGGCCACATTCAGCCTCCCTGTCGCACTTGGAGCTCCGTTCGCTCCCGGGAAATAGCTGTGCAGGGCCACGAGATGGCGAGCACTGGTTTCTCTTGGCTGAATTCGCAGGATGAGACAGCCACGAGGGTGTCGGGTGGTTTGTTCCCGCCCCCCGCAGCAGCAACTGCAGGCAAATGGATGCCAGCTGGGTGCTGAATGGTGCCGCTTGAGAACTGTAACCCCAACTGATCTGCAGGCAGAAATGGGCTGAGCCTAAGCTATTTCTAAATTCCAGGGTTGTGCTGACTTAAGCCAAGCTAATCACCGGGCTGGGTGAAAGTTTGTTTTGAAGAGAGCAGATCCGTACAGGCAGGGACTTGTTTGAGATACTGTAATGCTGCAGGAGAGGCCTGGATAATATTTCCAACCTCTCCGTGATGGAAGTACTGATTATGGAATTAGGTGAAGGCAGCAGGGTAAGGATCAGGGATGTTTGATCCTGGCACCCTGTCTTCCTCAGTTATACACAGGCCTTGTCTGTACTAGTCAAATGTGGTCACAATCACTCCCTCACATGGAGGCCCCACTGGCACCAAGCTCAGTTTTTGTGGTTCATCACTTGGGTTTAGACACCCAGAATCCGTTGCAGTGTCTTGCACTGCTGTGCCTTCTAGTAATAACTCTAGCTCAGAAATGGTAGTTTAGCTGAGAAAACAAAAATCCTCAAACTAGTTTTTGTCTAACAGCTGTGGTAGAAACTGATCTTTTAGCTGTGGTGTAACAGGGAGACAACACCTGCCAGAGCACTGTTGTAAAGTGAACTACTTAAGGTGCAAGAACTGATTCTCAAAAAAACCCACAGCCTCAATCAAAGAGAAAACTTCACTAAGCTCAGGTGAATCTCTAGCAGTTCTGCCCTGCAGCCCTGGCAAAAGAATTAGAGGATAGTAATCTGCCATTTTACAGAGCAGGAGGTTTGCAGATGGTGGCTAGAGAGCTAGTGAGCTGAGCAAGGAACAAATACATCCTTTTCCAGAAACCTCAATTCCTGTTTATCCTTTGGCCTTGTGAATACATTACGTTGCCAGGCTGCAGTTAGCAATTCAGAATTTCTCTTGGTGGATGACTGGTGTTCCTTAGGAACAGCCTGTGCACAGTATTTCAGTTGAAGTTAGTATCAAAGTGCTGGGTTTGTACCATGGGGCATGTGAAACTGCATCAAGACCAAAGAGTTCAAAGGTGACAGACCCAGCCTGTGGAGACCTGCTCTGGGTGGAAAGGGTGAGGGATGCACGGTGTTGTTACTTCACTCACATCAGGAGGGTGCAGTCCCATCTCTGCCCACTGGCCACGTCGGCCTCTCCACTGCCCTTCTGTGCACCTGGAAAGAAAAAATTCTGTCTTAAGAGAAGGCTGCAAACATTACTGTGCACTGACAGGATGACTGTGGTCCTATCAAATAATCACATTTTCAGCCTCAGAACTTTTATCCCATGGGAGCAAAAGTTATGTTTCATCCTTAGTTGTGCAGTGTAGTATTTTCACTCTCTCTGAACTGTTTTCTGTGTTAGGTTCACAGTTAATCCATGTTAAAAGCTGCATTCCAGCATTGCTCAGCTCACCCACAAGAGAGAGCGTCAGAGACCACAGAGGTCAGGCTCACCTTGGGCAGCCCATGGCAACGGGGAAAGCCTATTCTGCCAACAAAACAACCGGTTTTAATAACAATCCTCTTGTCTGAGAGCTGTTTGCTGAGCAGCCAGCAAGTGGCTGCATATTCATGTACTTTGTTCATGGCCCTTGCAGCTTAGATGAGCTATGAAACCCCAACTGAAGCTAAAAAAATAAAGGAAACATAAGTGAACTCAAGCCACAAAACCTGTAGTCAACATAGGCTTGCTAGTTAAGTAAGAGAAGCTTGAAGTGAATGGTTACAGTATTAGAAAAAACAATGCAGAGCTATGAGCTTTGTTTGATGAGAGGCACTGCATGTAATGGGAGTCACTGAGGTGTGACTCATCTGGACCCTTCGCTGTGCAGAAAAGGACATGACAGCACTGCCCAGGTCCTGCTCCCTGAAGAGATCTCTTCCCAGCCCTGGCAATGCCTGAGCCAACATCCTCTGCTGGCAGCTCTCATGAACAGCCAGTTCAAATCAGTGTTCTTGCTCCTAAATGAGAGACACAAAGGCCAACTCTTCAGCAAACACCACTACATTCTCACCTGGTGCAGGAGAAGTAGCTTTCAGTTCTTGGTCCTGTACAGAGAGAGCACACAGGCAGTTCGGTAGCTAAGGCTTAGCAGTGACCAATGTGCTAGCATCTCGCCCTTGGCCTTCAAGTAATTTCCCCTGAAATTCTGTTTAGTGAGTCTTCAAAATAGTCTTTAAACCAAACGGAAGATTTTAACCTTTCCATCCTGGCATTTGTACCCATTATATGATCTCAGAGCTGTGCATATACCATCAGGCAGTGCTTACACAATTTGGAGACAGAATCTGGAACTAAAGCTAGCTCAGAGGAACAGTGCAACTTCTTTAAGAAACATCAAAACTTGTAAAGATAAGTTGCCATTTTTTAGCAGCTCAAGAGCACTTCAGTATTAACATTTACTGGGCATCAGTCAAGTTTTAGCAACTATGATGCTAAAAGCTAGAACAGTAAGTAAGAAAAACACATGAGAAGCTATTTCACAACACTGTTTATGCCCTCAGGTAAATAGGTGTTCACATGAAACAGGGAATAGACTCAGCATGGTCCCAGGCAGTGACACTGCTTTACTCAGGCTCAGAAGTCTGACAATAGGAGATGGTTTTGTACATATAAACAGTATGTGGGTAAAATGCTTAAAGAGAGCAACTACAACTGCTAAGAAAATAGAAACCAACTGGAAGGCTGTGTATGGCCAAAAACATGCTGGGTCCTGGGAATGACTGAATTTGTGAAACAATTACCTTTGTTTCAAGGTTGCATTTTCATTTGAAACAGATTTTTTTACCCATCTTACCAGTAACACCTATTCAGAGAGAAGACAAAAAAAACACCCCACAACCCAAACCCACACTTGCTCTCTGGGCACTAACTGCTTAATCATGACAAAAAACTTACTGTTCCTAACCCAGTTCCTGACTGTTTTCATTCCTAACTGAAAAAAAAAAAAGTAACAAAAATAATGTACTTATGGATTGCATTGTGCTTTTGAATATTTTTAGCCTAGAAGTACATATCATAAAGGCATAGGAAGACTTTGAGGAATTCGGGGTGAAATATTAAGAACTTTGAGGAACTGAACCAAATATTTTTCCAATGCTCCTTGGACCCTGTCAGAGTCACTCCCACAGGAGCATGGCTGTGCAGCCTCACCTGCACATTCACACTGCTGGAGCTCAGCACAGGCTGCTCCCCAGTCTCTCAGGCTGCAGAAGTACTCGCACCAGCCTTTGTTCCTGTCCTTACAATGCCTGTCAGCCTACAAACTTCTGCCTCTGACAGCTCAACACCATCCCTCAATAAGTAAGTACATGACTAGCTTCTGCTCTAAAGGACTTCCTGCCTTGGTGGTTGCTGCCATAACCAGGGCTACAGGGGTAATATTTCTGGATAAAGGTCTGAAGCATCTTAGATTCTTGTCTGCTATATCATCTTCCTCTCTCTTCACACCTTAGTGTCTATGTCATCTGTAGATGGCCTTGTAGTATGATTGAGAAAGGCTAGAAAGGGTTGCTAAAAACACAGGGAGATTTCTTGTGGTGTATAGGAAGAGAGGTGCTGAAAGGGCTGCTAAAGGACAGAAGCCAGATGGCTTTCTCCTTGCTAATCTCTGCTTGTGGCACTCTGGCTAGTCCACAGAGCAGAGGGATCCTACTGTCACCTCTTGCCTAGGATTTCTCATTTGTCATCCTCCCACGAGGAGTGCCCCATGCTTTTTTAACTACTTCTCCTTGGACTTTCCAGGAAAGGAGCAGAAGTCACCGCCCACATCCACTGCATGGTGTGCTCTGCACACCCTGATCACTGCCACGTCAGCCGCAGCCCGGGCTCTCCCTCAGAGCCCTGCAGCTCCTGTGGAAAATGAGGGCTGGAGACATTGCCTGACACCTGAACCACCACATCCTGGCACTGGGAAGGCACAGCAGAAGTTTTCAAGAGGCAGGTTAGCAACAAGGAGCTTGCCCGCACTCACAGCATTTGTGTGCTGGAGGAGAGGTACCACACTCTTCTCGAGGACAACTCTTGGCAAGTATTGAGAGTAATAGAAACTGATGTTCCTGCACATGGTGCTGAACTTGAAGGACCTCTACACCTGATAGTGCTGCTGAGAGCAGCTCATAAGCACACTGCAGTTCCAAGAGCAAGGTCTGTGTCTAGCCCCATGTGCTGTGCAAGGGGGACAACATGGGCTGTTTAAACAGAAAGGTGCACTTCACTGGAGGAGAGTGCTTGATAAGTCCTGTACATATCTCCTTATGAAGACTAGAAATGTGCTTTCTGAAAGAAGGACAGCATTTAAATTGATTAGGCAAATAATAAATCATGCCCTCAGCCTTCTGCCTGCAGCAGTCCCTGAGTGCTGGGCATATGGCACCTTTCCAGACTACATGGCAGTCAATGAGGCAGAGCTGGTGATTATTATTTCACCCACCTTTGGCAGGAAATAAAACATCTGTTTAATCCTGACAGTGGGACTCCCCAGCAGTTAAGCTAAGATGGTTAAAAAGGAATATAAATGAAAATTATGTTTAAGGCAGCAGAAAGCAGTGATAAGACTTCTCAAATTTGCTACGACTTCAGTCACTGGTACTTGGTGAGCCATGGGATTTTTCATGGCTGTAGCCAGTCAGGACCTGTGTTTCACAGCTCAGTCAGAAAGAAATACTGCTTTTGAAAAGGCATCTTTTCAGCCAGGCTCAAGGGACAAGTGGCTGTGGCTCTGGATCACTCACAGGTGGGGCAGCTGTACTTGCTTGCTGCTCTCAGGTCTTCTGGTTACCAATAGTGTTTCTCATTGCTGTTCAACCACGAGGCAGTGTTAAGTGCTTGAACGCCTGAACTATTACTGTGAAAAAGCAGCAAGAACAGACATGCCATTCTGTGAAATATATAAACAGATGGAAGTATTTTTTGGGGTGCAGAACAACTTCTAAAATGATCTGTTCCCCTGGAAAGTTAAAACCAGTATTCTTGACTATGAATCAGTAGCCAGATAGCTGACTGAATAGCTCATCCAGGCAGTCATGAATGGGAAGGACAGCTGCAAGTCTCAACTTATGGAACAGTAATGGGGCCCTAAATGATCAAACCAGACAGGCTTAAAAAGGGAGAGGGGTATTTACAGAGGGTGACATAGTCAGAGTGGTCCAGTGAAACTGAGCAAAGGGAATTTGAGACCAAATGCTTGTAATAATTCCTATGTTTCAGATTAATCTGCATAGCAGTCTTAGCAGGGAAGCATTCAAATCCCCTTCCAGAAAAGGACAAAACAAAGTCTTGGGTTCAGCAACCCAAAGAATAAGCCTGTGCTGAATTACTGGAGTAAGATGAAAAACATTTGCTATTTTGTGGAATTCATCTCCCTCTATCCTCTTTGTATCCAGCAGAGCCTGCACACAGACACTGTAATGCTCCTCTCTGAACTGCTTTGGCTCAGTGGGTGGACAGACATTTGGTTAGCCATGGTCACTGTGGAGGGAGAAGGGTTTGGAGAAGCTTGACAGGCAGTCACTGAGAACAGATTCCAGCTGGCTGCAAGCACTCCCACTAGGATGTGATGCACAGCAAAGTCTTAAGTGAATGATGCTTCTGAGCACCCTTGTCAGCCAATAAGCACAAGCACCCTGGCATGCATGGCAGCACTGAAATGTACAGTCATATAGTGCTACCTCTTAGGAAACAGCTGATTTTACTGCAGTTTGTCGCAACAGATGTGGACTAAAACCTCCAAAACTTGTATCTATTCGAGGCATAATATAAAAGAGCTTGAGTCAAAACAAAGACAACTGAAAAGAAAAAATTGAACTTTGGTGACTTGACTTTGGCTATTGCATACACTTCTTTACTGGCTTTGGCTAGGTGAAGAAAAATTGTCCAGCCCCTGCAGCTGCAGGTAGCTATTGTCCTCTGCTCAGCAATATAATCAGCTATTGGTTGCAGAGCAGTAACAGTGGCTGATGCTCTGGTTATGGACTCAGAGCTACTGAAGTTGTGCAAGATCATTACCATCTTCCCCCTGGACCTGCAGCAGTGTGCTCACCACAAAATGTCACCAAGAGTTCCTATGTAAGCTTCACATTCCTGGAGGACTTGGAGCATATTCTTGAGAGGGAATTCAAACTTCAGTTGCTAGTGGTGGACTACATACCGACACCTCTTAAAACCTTCTTACCATGGTTTGTTTTCCTCACTGGAAATGGTGGACCTTTCCTCTCCATTATGGCCCTTGTAATACTCTGTGAAACGGCATTTTTCCAGGCTGCACCGCAAAAAGAGTGCCTTGCTTGACTGTTGGCTACACGTTCACAGGTGTCTTTGCTGTCAGTTATTGATGCTATCAAGAAAGTAGCATCTCTTAAAAGGCTTCCAGCTGAATTTAAGCTCCAGGCCACATACTTTCTCTCTGCAGGGTAACTTGTACCATCAAATCTCACTGGAACAAGAAAGGCTTTAAACCTAGGAAAAAAAATGAATGAGGAAATCAGTGATACCAATTATACACCAAATGAAGATAAGTCCCTCTGTCTCATTAGCACTGTTTAATTATGCTTGTATTTAAATTCCAAATATAGTTCATAAGAATTCACAAGGACAAGTATTTGCTTCCACTGTTGTAATCCTTTCCACATCTAGTACTTGTCTCTCCTGTGAGATCAACAGTTTTAAGAATCTGTCTGCTTGAATCATAAATAGAGAAGGTGCTGACACTGCACCCCTTAAAAGTGAAAAATGTTAGTTAAGCAATGGCTTTTGTTTGATATTTGCATTGCTGTGAGAGTCCAGAGGTCTCAGATGACTTCTCAGCTTCCTGCACTGGGTCTGTGTGAGCACAGGGAGAGTCCCTGCTACAGATTCCTGTACTCTTAACAAGGCAGAGTCAGTACATTGTCAATATGTTTGTGTGTATGCATTGATGTGTGTATCTTTGTGTCTGTATCTTTAAATGCACAACATTAAAGTTCACAGGAATTTGAGTCTTATCTCCCCAGTCTTGGTCAAGCACTTGACCCAATCCATCCCTCCTTGAGATTAACTCTAACCTCTTTACCATTTTATTACTACAAACATGGTAACAAATATCATTTCTAACTACTTGGCTCAGTCCAATTACTAGTAGATTTCAGCA
>NW_008674714.1:23006-32433 GCF_000695815.1 Acanthisitta chloris
GGGTCTTCTACCAAGGAGTTCAGCTGAGAAATCAAGAAGACCCACTCACTCCCTGGAGAAAATGACCCCAGAGCCATCTCCTCACTGAGAGGAAGTCTGCTCTTAGCCCATGTACAGTGTACGTGTCCAAAACATCAGTGAGGCTGTCTCTTCAGTTTGAGAAGGGTAGGGTTTACACAACTGCACCAGATGATTCTAAAAGGAAGGAATGGGGCAGTACAGTGGGGAGGAAGGAAACAAGCACCTCATTTCCTTCAAAGTCTGTTTAAGAATTCAGTGTTAAGAAGCCCCACCTAAGAGCACAAAGACTTGAAAACAGCGCCAGCATTTCTAAGTGAGTGCAAACATGCTGCCCAGCAGGGCCCCAGTCCTTGCTAATCCTTTATCAGTGCTTTGGTTTGACTCAGAAATACTATTAATTAATCTAACCACATATAAAGTCTGTTGACTGAGTGAGAATTTTACTGCCCTCAAAACTAGAGTTTATTGCACTTATGAAAGCATTTTACACTTGCATCCTGGACTGGTACATATCTGCCAAGAACAGATGTAATTGCTTAGTCACAGTGTGCAAAGGCGTCTGATGCTCAGTGTCAGTTCAGCTTTGGGTGTCCAAAGGATAATGAACATAGACACAGTCTTAGAATGAGCTTCAGATGCTTGAAATCATGCAGAACGCAGAGGAACTGCACTTTAGTAACCATGGGACATGGGATAATTAGAATACCAGGGTCTTCCTACCTTAGTTCAGTCAGGGAATGCTTAAAAAGCTGGTGGGTTTCTGTAACTCCTGCTCCCTGGCAATACTGATGCAGAAAGGGCACTGAGGCTTACGTGCTTGGAGCACCCAGATGGCTGTGGTGGCTGCTGTGATTGCTGTTGTGTCTTGGAATTTTGGTTCTTGACAATCCTCGTCAGACAGCACAGCCCAGCATGACCTGTATGCTAAGGTCTCATGTGCTACAAAAGCATTGGCTTGGTCAAGCATTTGTGTGGTGGCACAAAAGCAACACTAAACTAACCAGCTACCTGAGAGCCCCACAGAAAGTGGTGGTGACTTGCAGGAGGGTGTTTCCTGCACTCCTGCTGGTGGCTTTGCCTGCTGCTGCTGCTGCACATCTCCACTGTTTGTTGTCTGTCAGGTGAGATATAATCTCTCCTCACTCCTTGCTCTTCTTTTAACATGACTGATATTGGTCCATGAATGAAGCTAGCGTGCCACCCGCCAGGGCAGGATTAATAGCTGCCATGTGGAGGAATGCTCTTTGTTCCAAGCCCTGGCTGAAAAGTTTCCTCCCTGTCAAGCTGAGCAAGGACCCACAGACAGCCCTGAAAGCAGACCCTAATCTCTGGCAGTTTAGAGGGTGTAATGCAAACATGAAAGAACATAACAGCTGGATACAACTCATTGCTTTAATGAGAACATGCCCTTGGGGTTTATGACAAACAAATTCCAGTGGCTTTATTGCATTGTGTCTGAATTTCCCCTGTCGTTTCAGCTGGATCCTGCACACTGTTAGATCATGCCTGGAGAAGGAAGTTATTTGTGCATCTCTGGCAAGATGTCCACACAATGAAAATTTGAGAATGCTGGTAGGGTAGCCAGCCAGCTGTGCCCATCAGGAGAGGTGCTCCTCCTGAGGGAAAGCCAGGAAGCCAAAGCCCAGCTGTGAGGGTAAGTCTGCCTCTGGGCAAGTCCCTCTGCAGCCAGGGACTGGAGAGGAGCACAGCCAGGCAGTGGAGCAACCTGAGCTCAAAGGGAAGACCTGTCCTGCACCAAGCTAAGATGCTGACACATCCAGAATTGTATCCTTCTCTGCTCCCCCTGCCCACTGGTGCTCACACCCACCTCCTGGCACTGATGTCTGCACCAATGTGGCTGCCTGGGGCCTCAGGTCAGCTCTTGGTCCTGGCTGGGAGGTAATCCAGCAAAAAGTGCTGCATTTCCACCCAGGCCTGCAGCAGATGAGACCTAGCACACAGCTGCATGGTCCTTGGTCTGAAGGGAAGCTGGGCTGTGGGTGCAAAGGGCTCAGGGGTGAGGTTAAACCCTGGACCAAGGCCAAGAGCACCATAGCTCTCACCCCATTTGTAACTTTAGCCCAGCAGCTGTAAAATAGCATTTCCCCCTTCCAGACACACAACTGAGTGCAAAACAGTATTTTAATTTATTAAGATAGAAACTTCTAATGTACAACCACACCCTAATGGAATCAATTCATGTGAAGCACTCAGATAGCTTTCACATTTGTCTTGGGTCAAAAATGCAACAAAATCTTTAGTGGTGAAAGGATATTTAGTTGCTCTAAAACAGAACAGCCAAACTATTTGGATTAGTAACTACTACATTATAAGTTTTCAGGTGGATAACTCCCTTGCAGGTTATATATTGTAGTAGCTATCACTATTACTTTCACTAAATTAGAAACTAGTTTAGAACTAACTCCTATCCTTAATTCACCTTTATCACCATAATATCATATCAATAACACGTTAGAGATCATTAGCAGAGACCATCACAAGGAAATGTGTGACTTGAAAATTCTAAAATAATACTTTAAAAGGCTTCTGAGTTCTGATTCTGCCATTTCAAATTACGAGAATGGCAGCAATAAGAATAAAGTCCAGAGCAGAGAGAAGAGGAGCTGAATTACAGTGTTTCCAGCCATTGTCAGTTATAAATATATCCTGTCAGTTGTGCTTCCAGATATTAGATATCAATCAATTTATTCTATAGATTCATTTTAGGATTTGAGCACCTAAAAGTTTCTTAATAACAGACTGAGGCTTAACACAAAAATTGAGGACAAAATTCAGTATTGTTGGAGCTAAGTTCTTTCACAGACCCTTTTCCCAGACACTAAAACTCAATACTGCTGTGAACTCCAAACAGAAGTCAAGCTTCACTCCAGAAGATTTAATTTTAAAATTTTAAGCTCCAGAAGCTTTTCAAGATTCTTGCTACTAGTCAGATGCATGGTACAAACCAGTAAGTTTTCCTCCACTCTGTTACAAGCTATTCCTCCCTGTTTTACATAAGCTATAAGAGCACCATGTTTGTCTTAGTATTTGTAGAGTTGATAGCTAGCCAAATACAGCTGAATGATCCTAAACTCCAATACCCCATGCCAAGTTCTAGGAAAATTAGTGTAATTAGTATTGAAATCCTCTGCCTGCTGAAGACAGAGAAGCCTTGGTCCAATACCCCAGAGGAACGGGCAGTCTTGACCACTCAGTTACAGCATCTGCTGCTCTGATATTGCCATGCCCGTGTGAGGGGCAGACAGGTGAAGTCTCAACAGAGCACCTTGCTTTGCCATCTAGTGGGCACTGGGAAATCGGGTGCTTCCCTCCCTGGGCAGTATGTCTGATGCAGATCTCCAGTGGCAAGCTGAGTTTTGATGCACCTCCCTGATTTTAGACTGAGATCGATTTATAAGCACCAAAGTGCTGCTAATAAAGTTGTGATGCTTCACCCCTGTGCCCTGAGTCTGCTTTCTGTATATCTGAATAGGAAACACAGTGTAAAACTTAGCTATTATAGCAACTCACCTTCTAACCCCCCAGTGCGTAGTGGCTGATCCTGAGAGTGTTCTGGAGATACAATAAGTTAGCTGAATGAGCCCAGCTGAAGTGTTGTTTCAGTCACACCATCCATCTGGAGCCTTGCCCAGCTGACTCCTGCTTGCTTCTCCCCAGTTTCAAATAGGAATGGCTCATATTGATTGGCTTTTCTCCATGATCTCGGTGCCCCATCTGTATTGCTCCTTAAGCACAAATGTAACAAAACCTTTTGCAACCTAAGTAGTCTTTTGCAAAACCTGAAAGGAGAAAAACATGCCCTGCCTCACTCACTAAAAATGAAAGCAAAACGAGGCCTTCACATTGCTGCCTGGTATTAAGAGAGCACATCAAAGCATGCCCCAAAATAGAAAAGCTATCTCAATGTAATGCAGCTGAATTCCTCTCAGTGGTCTCTGAGATAAGGAGAAAAAAAAATCCCCAGTCTTTACAGTTCTCACCATTAGGACCATGTTCTGTTTAATGTGCTACCTATATATTAAGGTTTTCATTTTACCAATATATTAAAGTATTAATGGAAGTGGAAAAGGATGAGGGTCATTAAAAACACAGGAATTCTGACAGATGATAAAGGATGACAGGGCAGTAATTCTATTTTATCTGTACAGGTTTTGTTAATTGGGTGATAGGACCATAACCTTTATGATATGCTAATTTGTTAGATTGGAATGTGTTTAGGCTCAGTAATAAAACTGTCCTGGCACCTGACAGCTCTAAGAAGACAATTTATGAGATCAGGTCAGCACCTGATAGATCCCTATGTAATGCTACAAGCACCGTGTAGATTTCATGGTCTCATATAAACAAATATGAATTGATGTTTTATCAATGGAATAAGATGCTCCAAATTTACTGTGGACAAGTACTTTTGTGTAGTTTATCAACTAAAATGTTACTTACCTGGCTTTGCAATAGCAGGGCATGCAGCAAAGGTATTCCAGTGCTCAAATCACTGATGAGAGCTCTGCCAGCTGCCAACAGCCACAGCTGCAAGCCTGAAACAAACCATTTGTGCAGTAGTTAGGGTGATTATTTCTGTCATGAAGAAAGTTTTACATTATACAAATGTACAAAGCTGTGCAATAACTCTTCATGTGGCTCTTTGGAGGGACAAATCCAGGAGAGTGAATGAAGCTGCACCATCTCACTAAGTCAGTCCCATGTATGTGACCATTTGGCAGGTCCTGCTCCTCTGCTGTGCTCAGCCTGAAGGCAGAGGGAGTAGATAGTAGAATTCTGGAAGCATGGAGAACATGTTTTACATGGTTTTACTGAAAACTGCTGCTCTACCAATGAAGGCAAGCAAAGATCTGCTGGAGCTGCTTGCACATGCACAAAGCAAAGCAGTTCTTGGTGCTCTGTCCTGCAAAGCTCTCATCAGTGCTAATGGGGAATCAGTTTCCCTTTCCAGCTTTTCTTCCAGGTGTGCTACAGTCACAAGGTTAGGACAGGTTAGGACACAAGGCAAAAGAAACCATCTCTCCTTGTTCGTGTCTTGCTCTGAGAACTCTTTTCTGGAAGCATTACTGGGATATGAATAGGGAAGAGTTCATGCTGCACATACATTCCTGTGTATCCAGTGTTTCTAAAGGCCCTGCACACATCACTCCACTATGACACTGATTCTTACAGGAATCTTTGCCATCTATCCAGTTGTTAACCACTGTACATTTCAGGAATACATCCTCCCCATGTCTCATGTCCTGTGGCTGCACAGTGACAACGTGGAGCACTCCTGAATGCAGCACCAGCCTAGTTGTCCTAGAAGCTGCAAGACCAGTGCCTGAGGGGTGGCAGATGCATATTTAAGGATCAGTGTCTTTTTCTCTACCAGCCCCAGTTCCAGTTATTCCCTTGCAGTGAAAGCTGTGCAGATAATACATACATTTAGGTTAAAAGCAATTTAGACAATAGGAGACATATATTGCCAGATCCTACCTAGGAGTGCTACGATCTGAAATACCATTTTTGCATCTATTATGTAAAAGGCATTGACTTGTAGATGCATGTGGCACTTTTATCCCTTCATCTAGAATCACTACAAAACCCCACCCTGTGCTTGCACATACAGCCAATGGATTTAACATAACACACTGCCTTCCATAAAGCCACATGCCACTGATATTTTAAACTATCATAGTTCTCTGTTACTGAGTAATATTCAGAAGATGGTTTGAGAGTGCATGAAGACTCCTCCTGTCCTCAACTATAAATCAGTATTTCAATATCAGAAATAAAGTAGGATATTGATTCAATGAGCGACTGACTGGCACATCTAAGCACTGAAGCACTGGATAGTGCTTATGACTCTTTGAGCTATAGCTGCTCCCAGACCTCACTGAAGACAATGACTCCACTAAGGACTGTCCTTCCAGTCTTGGAGAAGGGGACAATTGCACAACATTCCATGCATCAAAAAATAACAGCAAGCCATAACTCCAGTCACCTGCAAACCAGATTCAAATCCTGCATGTGCATGAACAGGTTTCCCAAAAACACAAACACAAGGTGATGTCCAGGGACTGCTTGTTTTTCACACTGAAAGTACAACCTACAGACACAGTAACAGGCTGGGGGCTGAGGCCATGGCGTTCTCTTCCTGGAAAACACTTGTCTCATTGGGCTACAGAGTTGTGCTCTGCTGAATACCACGGAATAGCTTCTACACAAGAGCAAGAAAACACTTCACTTTGCTAGGCTGACCTGCTGGTCGTGTGGCAGCACATCCTCTGAGGATAGAGCAAGTGTGGTTTTGAGCTCCTTCACTTCTCAAAGAGAAAGTCACTGTGTGTTTTAAAGATGCAGACAAGAAGATACCCACAGATTTGCACAAGGGGATTCTGAAATTCAAACATGTTTAGCTCTCAAGACACTAGATACAAAATGAGATTCCTAGGGAAAGCAAGAATGAAAAGATTGCAAGGCGACTTGATTACTTAGAGCAAAATAAAAAAACCTGATTTCTCCAACAGCAAGAATTTCACTGGTAGGAGCTGAATAACCAAAATACATAATGCACAAACCTCACTTGTTCAGAGGGTAATAATCTTAACTCCAATGGATACTCATGAAGTTCAAAATTAAGTCTGTGGTGGCTGTACAGAAAGCAAGGCTCATGTACCACACATGGCAGGTACTTTGCTTCATGCCACAGTGCACAGGATTGGAAATGATAGGCTTGAAGAGCAGCAAGCAAGTGAGGACACTAGCTAAAACTGGAGTAGATTGCTTGGATCAGTTATGTGGCCTCCACTGATGGGCATCTTTACAATAAGGTGGACAAATTTGTCAGGAGATAAGTAAACTTGAGTCAAACTTGGAAGAGAGCTTTTCAGGGATCCTTGCCTAGTAAACATTTTGGACCAAGCAAAACCCATTTTGTTTGTGGAAAGCACTTGGAAACACACTGGCCTTGGGTGGCAGGTGTGTAATGCCAGGCCCCTAGGCTGGTGACATTTGTCTCACCAATATGTGGTCAGAGAGGCATGAAATTGCTGGCTTATTGCAGTCTTACCTTCGACAGTCCGTGGCTGCCTGCAGCTGGGTAGGCTTCAGGCCTCAGGAGAGGTACTTATCCCCCGAATCCTGCTGGGATGACAGTGCCCTGTGCAGACACAGTGACTGTGGCACTCCTCACCTCTGAAACCAGCATCCTCCCTCTGACACCAGCTGGTATGTAGAAGAAGTATTAAAAAAAATACAATAGCAATTGTGAGCCTGAAATGTTTTAGACACCGAAATCAGGACACTCTCTAACCACAGTGCCTCCAAATCTTGAGGCCGTCCCTGTCCTGACACTGCCCACCAGGTCAGGCTCTCCAGTCTCCCTTCCCAGTGCAACATCCCAATTCTGGAGAAGATCAGCAAGTCCTCAGGGCTCTTTGAACAGAAACACAAGACCCAGAGATGCTTCTCCCCTGCTTGGCAGCTCCTTCCACCCATCACTGTCCCTCACTGTGCCCCTCTGCCACACGGTGTGGGCACCACCAGCCCTGCCCAGCCAGGACCCTGCACTGCCGAATCACAGCAGGACCTCTGAAACACTTAAGAGCTGTTACTGTGAGGTCCAGTCAGTGAAGCTAAGTTTTGGTTACTTCATTGCAACAGATGTTTTAAGTTTCATGGAATCCTCCCCTTTCTCCTTCAGTGTTACCCAATTGCTGTTATTATTAGCCTTCAGTTTGTAATTGAAGAGAGTTTACCTTAAACTGTTACGCATAGCTCAGTGATATGGTTAAGTGATTTGCCCTTGTAAAGACACACAATGAAAACCTTGAAATTTCAACTGCCATTGTTTATTACTGTTTTGGCTACATTCTCTACAATTTCAGCAGCATCTTAAAGAGACAGTTAACATTTCTTTATATACAATGAAAACAAAATGGCTTGCAACATCAGAAACAAGAGCAACAGTTTTAACTGTACAATACTAAATGAAAACCTGTGGTAATACAGCCTCCTCTTTCTGCAACATGGACAAAATTACATATAGGTATTCAGCATCAAGAATGGGATAGTAAAAAGAATAGTGAACAGGAGAGAGACACTATTCTGAAAAATAAGTTTCTACCATACAAGGCAGTTAGAAAATGTTTCACATTTTAAAATATCTGTACAAGCCACAAGAAACATCTCCTTGTTGATAGGAACTTCCAGAAATAGAGAATAACCATGAGCAACTCCTACATCTAGCATCGATGTGCTCTGCAGGTTGAGAGCGCAACAAACTGACTCAAAGAACTGCACTGTATATTGCCAACACAGACCTGCTTTACATGCCTTGATTGTTCACAAATTGCTGACTCCCAATCTCTCTGACATGTACAGTTGACTTGCACCTTAAGGAGGTCATCTGATTCTTTTGCAAAAGGAAAAGCAACATCATTAGCAGCAATTAAAAGCGCCTTGAGGGAGACTTAAAAAAAATACAATATCCAATTAGAAAAAGCCATACTTTAAACATTTGTACAGGGATAAGTTGCTGAAATTTAACTGAAAATGTGACATCTGTACAACAATTTACAATAGAGCTAGAAGGGAATTTATCATTATTCCTGCATAGAACATTATACATGACCTGTTTGCATTTGGTTTCATACTGTTGCTTGCTTTTATCAGAAGCCTGGAAGGTTTCACAAGTCTCAATACCACAGCAAGTATAGTATTTTTAGAAAACTGAGTGGATTTCAAAATTAGCAATCTATTTGAGAAATAAGTACCAGGAATTCCATATCACCCTTCCAATCTAAATTCAGTGAAACACCACCACATTTTTGGAGGTACAAGCCTGAGTTGCCAAATAAAATACTGCAGTTTTATCTGAGAAATCTGATACAGAACATTACCTTTCACCGCCTCACACTCCTTACTTTGGTTTCAAAAGATCAATGTCTTGGAAAGATGGCAGTTTATTTAGTTTATAACCAGGCACGAAATTTTTCCTGTGTTTTCAAATTTGCTCACTACCCTTTTTTATTTAAATAATGAAAAACTACCCTTCATGTTATAACTTTCCAGTATCCACCAAATGTACTTTAAGTAGTAAAAAGATTATTTACAATGTTCCCCAGAAAAAAACCTAAAAACCTTTCCTTCAGTCTCACACACTACACCTGTCAGTTTGTAACAGGCAGTGCCATCCTTCGATGTCTGACGCTGTTTCTCAGAAGGGTATATTTATTCACAGTCCATGATCCATTCCAATCATACAAATGACACTATGTAGGAGGACTTCAGTCTGAAAACACAGTTATCAAACTTGTCCCGTGTAAAAACACTCAAATGCTTTCAAGCTCAAGTTCTGCATCAGGAAACTACACAAAGGGCTCATGCCGCTCCTCGGCCG
>NW_008674714.1:32459-32966 GCF_000695815.1 Acanthisitta chloris
CGAAGCGTGTCGGCGATGCTGCTAGGCCAGTCATATGCAAGTTTCCTGAAGAATTGGATCTCCTCATATGAGGAAGCAGGTAAGGATCATTAGCCAGCTGGTGGACATCAAATCTGTCCTCTTTTCGGTATGCTAAGCAGCGTCTGATAAAGGCCTAGAACAGAAATGTAAAAAGTCACCATACCAGACCAGATATTTATGTCTGGGTGTCGGCGATGCTGCTAGGCCAGTCATATGCAAGTTTCCTGAAGAATTGGATCTCCTCATATGAGGAAGCAGGTAAGGATCATTAGCCAGCTGGTGGACATCAAATCTGTCCTCTTTTCGGTATGCTAAGCAGCGTCTGATAAAGGCCTAGAACAGAAATGTAAAAAGTCACCATACCAGACCAGATATTTATGTCTGGTTTTCAGCAAATACGCAATTCCTCCTGAATAAACTAGTTTCAAATCAAATTCATGTTCTTATGTAATTCAATTCAAGTGATGGTGCAGCATTTTCCTGCTG
>NW_008674714.1:33006-44294 GCF_000695815.1 Acanthisitta chloris
ATAAATCAGCAAACTCATTAGCTTCAAATATGTATTTCCATGTTTAGGAACTACACGTACAAGTAAAACATCAGCACCTCATCCAGTTAGAATTCTGCATGTGCTATGCCTGAACAGCTTAGTAAAAACCAGGAGCAAGTGTCAGAGGACTGGAAGAGGAGACCTGTTTTCCTTTCTCCAGTGAGCTGCTGAAAGCACCGAGCTGTGCTGAAGAGCAGATGGAAGCTGCAGGGACAGAATCTCAACGTGTGAGATGACCTTCAACAACAGCATTTCCACACGTGCTGAGACACAGCAAACTGTGCAGGCTGACAGTGGTGGCTGCCATGTTCAGTAGGCATTAAATGAAGAGTATTTACAAAATCACTGCCTAGCTCAAACTCCCTTCTCAGAAAATAACTCAATCCCACATGCTTAGAATTATCTAATGAGTTGGAAAACTCTGTAGCTAACTTCAGGAATGTTCCTGAGTCACTGATACCCTATGGTTAGGTCCATACAGTGTATGCCAATCATTTTGTGCTGAAAGTTTCTGTCAAGTCTTATGTGTAGCACACACAGAACATCTGGTCTCCTGAGAGCTTGGGCTTCAACATTTAATGATAGAAAATCCTTATTATTGCTACAGAACTGATTAGCACATCATTACTTAATTTAGAACTTAATTTAAAAGAATTACATATCTCTTCTTTGATAAATCTGTTCAGCTGTTTGTTCTTTGCTCCAATTAAAAACTGAAGATTAAAGGAAAAAATCTGTGATATAAGTTCCAAAGAATCCTGCTAGAATTTATTTCTATCACTTACATATCCAGCATTAGCAAGGTACAAAATAAAAATCAGGCACATCTGGTAAAATATATTTATGTTCTTGTACATTACAGATTTAAATTAAATTCTTCACAATAAATTCTTCATAACAAATGAACTGCTAAATGTTATTTGCAAGCTCCTCAGAGGAACAGTTTCTATCTAAAATCTTGTTAAAATACTTCATGATTCTATGGCACTGTAGACAATTAGTATGAAGCAAAGGAGACCACTGGACAAAGCAGGGGAAAGTGAAGAGGATCAAAGACAGTTACAGCCTGAAAGCTGACTAACAATGTCATCTCAGGTTCCACGTTATCCAGATCAGAATTTCAGTTTACCAGCTGTTCTTTTCCAACTGCCAGGCCTATAAATCTGAAAGGCAATTTGAATTCTACACTGTCATCATAAATGGTCTGCATGTGCAAGTTAGTCTGAAACTGTTCCATAGCATTTCCACCAGAGAGTGATTTCTCCCTCTCTTATCATGACAATATTAATAAGAGTGGAGAACACTGGAAGTTTATTTCAGTCTTTCAACCAGAGCATGGAATACACAGAGAATGCAAAAAGCTGTGAATTCTCCATGCTGAACTGTCTACTCTGTCCTGACATCCTCTGTATAAACACTACTAACGAGACAGGGATATAAACTGTCAACATGTAATGTTAGCATTAGATTATGGGTATTCTAGGGGCAGTTCTTCCTGATGGAGGTGAAAAACCAGCACAAAAATCTCAACCGAAATAAACCACAGTACTAACTACAATTCTTAACCACCTTTTCAGAACCTTAACTGCAACTGGCTCACTAACACTACTTTTAGAAAATAGAACAGAAATGTACCACTAACAGCAGATTTATGGACCCAAAAGACTTATTTTCTTGGGAAGTTACAGCCTCTAGAAATAGGTTTCCTTTCCTTTTAATCTTTCAAAGCATCTTAACATTCCAGAATTTTTTGCAGCTTGTGTCCCAAGCCTAAGTATGTTTAATTAGCTGCAGAAACATGAATAGCCATTTCACTATTTGCAATTTTTTCAGAGCACATCTACTGCATCTGTCCATAAATTGGGGAGATTTTTTACAAACAAATAACACACATATAATGTTTGCTTCCATATCCACAGCACTGGAGTTGTGTTACAGATGCTTATGGTAGAAAATCTGTTTCTGGTCTGTGGAGATGAGTTTGATCCTAAAATTTGTAAGTGCAGGACACATTGCCATTCACACCTTTTTGGCATATCAACTATTTTGGTAGTTTTATTTCCTGAATCAGCATCAAAATAGCTCCTAGATTCTTAATCTTAAGAATTCATGTTTCTAAACTCAGCTTTGAGTTAATACACACATACTATGACCTTTCAAGGGGAAGTGTATTCGCAGTCATATCTTCCAGGTATTCAGTAGCCAAATAGTTCTTCGAGCCAATAAGGCTGCAGAGAATAACATTCACTGTTTTCAGAAAGAGCTTGTTACTGTTAACAGAAGTATTCACACAACTTCTAGTGAGACAGCCTGAACGAGACACACAAAGTCCTCTGGGAAAAAGCAAAGCAGACAGTTTTTGAGGTGGCCTACTTTAAAACCACTTGCAAATTTCTGGAATATATATATATACACACATATAGTCTTGCTTTGAAGTAGGTGATTTTGAGAAGTCCCAGAATAAGCTTGCTTAAATAAAAACATCAAAATACTAGTTCCCAATTATGTTTTGCCACATGTTTAGTCGTTACGTCCCACAGCATTCTTGCATTACATCCATTTTACCACAGAATCCTTTAAGAAGAATGTTTTACTCAGAGATGAGATGAAAAGTTACCTTGGCTTCGTTGCTTACAACAGGTTTGACAGGGAATTGAACTTCTGTGGCTTTTAATATTGTATTTTCTTGTAAGATATCTTGCTGTGATTGATTGTGGCCAAATGGCTGAAAAATAAGCACATCATTCTCTTAATGAAATTTATCCAACTACTTTGATTTCATACATATGTATGCTATAGGCAGCGGTAGCAATGTTAATACAAACTGCTAACCATTCTGTAAATAGAAAGTTGCAGTCAAGATTTTTTAATCAATGCACACTGTCAGAGAGTAACACAGGTAACCTTCCACACAGATTCATGTCTCTATGACTGCTATTCACAGCCTACTGGAACAGGCTTTTTTTACATTAACACTCTTAAGGTTTTCAAGCATTTTCCTTACCTTTCTACCATAAAGGCATTGGAAAAAGATTACTCCAACTGACCACACGTCAACCTTATTAGAAATCTTTGGTGGCTCTTTGCCAACTACAAAACACTCTGGAGGCAAGTACCTGGAAAACAAAACATACACCTCAGTGTCTGCAAGTCTGGCACCACTAGAACATGTTAAATGATCAAACTGTTCAAACACCCGAGGTACTCCTTTCTAATCTTTTGACAACTGTACAGCTGCTTGATAATCTCCACTCCAACACCCTGCACACCCAGCAAAACTGACATTACAGTTTTTGCAGTCAGTCACACAGAGGCTCTATTTCATACAGCACAAATACTAACACTTTTTACCTAAATCACCAATTAGCATTTATTTTAGCTGCCACCCCATCTGAATAAACCTTGACAAAGGCATAAAAACTATTAAGAACACCTACACAACAGGCATTCTTTCATCAACAACATGGAAAGCTTTAATGGAAGTTTGCAAATAAACAGAAAAATGAGAAGAATGTAAAAATTCTTTCTAAACAGTATCACAAATTCTCCTCTGGTATACTCCTGTACAATTCTGACTACGGCAATCAAGATAAAGGAGCTTAAAGTGATGCAAGTGCAAAGAAAGTTCGTAGAATCGTCAAAGAATGGAAAGCCTACAATTCAGGGAAGGAAAGGGAAGGCTATAAAAACACTAAGGAGCAAGTACCAGGAAGGGAAACAACCTACCTGAGGGTGGACAGTGTTGGTACAGGACCAAGCAAGTATAAACTGGCCACAAATAAACACAGTCTGTAAATTAGAGGATTAGGTTTCTAATGATCAGAGAACTGAGGTTACAGAAGACACTTCAAATCAGATTACTGGGGACAAAACACTAACTAAATTTAATACAAACGTCTGTAAGTTTACAGAAGAGATTATGTGACCTAACTGCCTGGAAGGGCAGGTAGCTGGACACAGTGACTGAGGAAATCCCTTTCAGGACTCTGCTTGTGCAATGCACTCTGAACAGACTCATTTTCCACCTCAAACTCACTCTGAGGATTTCCCTCCTTAATGAAGAGTCTGGGCTCAGAGAAGGTGTGGATTAGCAATACAGATATTCATCACGAACCTGTAATGGTTATAGATTTATTTTTTTCCTCTTAGTTTACAGCACCACCAGAGCCTAGGGCATTCCAGATGAAATCCAAAGGCCAAAATGTTTTCCACATGCATTCCTTACAATGAAATATTTCAACTGGTGATTAAATAGGTAAAGCATTAGAAAGAGTAGCAAAAGCCTAACACTTTTTAAATGCTTCAACTTCACTAATCATGTCTTCACAGCATGTGCAGAGTGGCACTTGTGGAAGAGAATGTGCGTTTTCTTTTCCAAATTATTTGGAGGAAAAGGCAAAAACTTTATTAGGTACAACTTCCAATATGGGAGAGGTTGCGAAGCAAATGGGAATGACACTGACTTCTCTGTTTAGTCAGGTTTCAGCTCCTGACTCTGATCTTACTACAGGCACAAAGAGGAGAGAAAAAGCAAAGGAACTGACAAGTGACAGCCTGGCAAACAGAGGTTTTCTGATCCACCCCCCTGACAGCACCATGCACCCAGGCTCAGAGACCTGCTGTGCCATGAAGAAGCTGCATCTTTAGAGAGCAAATTCTAGAAACAGCTTGTCTGTAAGCAATGAAATGCTTATTGTCATTCCTGTGTTTTGGACAAGCAGCAAATGCACACAGAAAGCAAATCACAGCTGCTGAGCTGTCATTAACCTTTAGGATGCAACAGTGAATTCTCTTTGTCCTAAGGACATTACCTGTTGGTAATCCCTGCTCTACGATTTCCAAGTACTAAGCACCCACACTTACTCATCATGGCTCTGTCAAATCTCTTCAACCACCAACAGCCAAAGACTAAACAGCTGCTTCTTCAGGGGAAACCATGTTTTGAAATCACAGTGATCAGCTCCACATTTATATTTAAATACATACATACATACATAAGCGCAAAAATAAAAAACACACACTCACTCTCTTATCTTACTTGTTATGTTAGTCTTCTAACATTTGGGAACATCAACATGCACAGTACTGCACAAAAACCTGTGTTTGTCATTTATGTTAGTATTTTTTAGTCCTACTTCTCTCTCCGAATTGGCTTTATGAGAGAGCATTTATGAAATCTGAACAATGACCCAAAGTCTAAACAGCAAAATCAAACCAGGCATTACCAGTAAGTTCCTGCACCCTGTGAAGTTAAATCCATTCCATCCACCCCATAGCTATCATCATCCATTATTTTGGACAGGCCAAAATCAGTAATTTTTATTTCTCCGCATGCTGTTCCATCTACAAGAAGGATATTACCTGTTCAGGAGGACAAAAAAAGAGAAGTAAAATTACCTCAAAAGAGCTAACAGAATGCTTTATTTTCAAAATCAGGCTCAGTTTTCAGGAACATCTAACTTCAGGAGGGGCAAGTGACAACTTCACATCATCTGTCTATCCTTAAGTCTAGAGTAACTTGACTATGACATGTTTCAGTAACTCTCTAGGTTGTCATCATGATCTGAAATGGCTCCCTCAGCTGGGAGCTGGCTCCGCAGAGAAACACCACAGTACAGCAGTGAGCCTGTTACAATGAAGTTTCATTGTTTTTCTGCCAGAACAAATCCTACACTGCAGGTTTCACAACTTGCATATGCCACAAAATTGTGCCAAGAAACTGCTGAAATACTATGGATCTTACTGCATGCGGGAAAGTGTGTCAATAATCTCTTGATAATCAGAATTATCTGATGAAGTTCCTCTGAGAACAAAACTAATGAGATTAATTGTACTTTCTGTCCAATTCCATAAGACAAGATAAACCTGTATGAACAATTTATCACCCAGCAGCAAGCAAACAGCCTGGCACTAGGAGTTACTTTATAAACCCCACACTTGGAAGTGTAGCAGACTACAGCATATGAAAAGTATGAAGAGTATATGCAAGGTGGTGACACAAAGGCCATGAAACCAGACAGGACACATCACTTATGATAGTGCTTATTCTTAATTGTAAAAAAAAAAAAAAAAAAAGTTTCTGTAAAGTCCTGTTTTGGAGTGCTTATGTTGTGATGCTCAAAGCAGCTGATTATCTATTTCAATCCTTTACAGCCTAAAAAATACATACGGGAAAATGACCAGACAGGACTGAGCCAAGTAATGATCTTATGTGTTTATCCTGCTAACTACCAATGGATGTATCTATTAGCTGTATGATTTTTTTCCTACAAAACCATATAAAAATAGTGTAAAGTAGGAAAGTTATAACAAACATTTTCCACAAAAAAGAGATGATTCTGGCAATGAAACCAGAAAGCAAATGACACACTTTTTTGGTTGTTTACAATAACCTTGATACACAGAAGATAATTTTGACATTTTCAGGCATGACTTACAAACAAAAGAAAGGATTAAAAAAAATTTCAAATTACATTTTCAACTGTAACATTCCTCACTTACCTGGTTTAAGATCATAGTGTATAATAGGGGGTTTGATCTCATTGAGATACCGTAGTGCATTTACTATTTGCATTACAATGGACCTAGCTTCCTTCTCCGACATCAATTTATGCTGCTTGAGATAGAAATCCAAGTCATTGCCTTCACAGTATTCTAACACCGTGCAAAACCTAGGGTAAGATTCAGAGGCAAAATTAAGTAGTGTATCACACTGCACAATCAGAAACAGACATGACAACCTAGTTTCATACTGACAAGTTTAAGAATGGCTGCCTGAAGATTAAACTCTATGAATGAAGCTGTTCATGGAACACATGGTGTAACTATTAGCTTATGGAAACTGATATAAATCAGAACATTCATACTCACTAAATAGAAAATCCATAGGGAGATTCAGTTAAAAAAAACCCCAAACCTTTATTTACAGTAGACATTTCTCAAAAGGAAAACACATTAACTATCCCTTTAGATGTTAGGGCTTGCTAGTCAGGTGTTGCACAACACTCCCTTCATCACTCTACAGAAGGCCTACAATATTTAGCTGAGACAAAACTGGCCAATGCTCTCAGGCACAGGGTGTGATTCTTGGGGATGTCCTGTACAGGGCCAGGAGTTGGATTCTATGATCCTCAAAGGTCCTTTCCATCCCTGATTATTCTGTGAAAATTCTGTAAATAGTGTGGGCTTGGGTTGGGTTTTTTTGTGTCTTAAGGGAACTTTAAGTGTTTCAGCTGAAAGCAAGAACATGCATTGTTTTTGTTCCAGTACTCTTCATTTCTGTTTATCTAATATACAGCACTGCAATCCTTGCTGAGTCCTAGAAAATGTACTTACGTATCTGTATCCAGGGAGAAGTAGTCATATAGTTTAACTATCCGGGGGTGATCCAGTTCTTTGTGTATTCTATACTCTCTGCAGGCATGTCTAAAAGAAGATGGATACATTAACCTTCTACAATCAGTAACATGCTATTAAGCTGAACATATGAAGCGTAAGTCATTAATATTTACTTGTGGTAGTTTTCTTTCTTTTCATCCCTCCAGCTTTTGTTAAGCTGGTGAATCTTCACAGCAGCGTATCTTTGTTCATAAAGATCAAAAGCCTAAAAAAGAAACCCAGAAATATGGGAAAGTTATAACCAAAGGTGATAAAAATAACATCCAATAAAGAGAGGAAAAAAACTGGCATGTAATTCATAAGTCTATTGACAAGTTTATCGTAATGCTACCTCCTCTTCATGGGTTAACTGAAGTTTACTCAACCAGCGTTTAAGTATACCACATTACAATCTTTCTACTTCATTCAGGTCCCGTCCCATCCCCCCCAAATTAAACACATACATTCCTCAGACTCAACACACTCTACCTTGTATACTTCACTGAAGCCACCTCGGCCAAGCAAATGGAGTAACAAATACCGTTCGTTCAGTGTGGGGTGATCTTTGAATCTTGGAAGAAAAAAAGTTTCATTTAATTCTATGTAAGGTATACAAATGGAATCTAAAATGTAAATCTCTTAGTATTACTTAGCAAATGGAGTTTTCTTTTTAAAAGCAACGTACAATATGCTGAACAACATTACACCACATGAAACCTTATGGCACAACTATACAACATGATCAATTTCAGTACCTTTTGACCATTTGGTGTACAAATGCTATCACCAACAGTCAATTCTGGTAAACCTTTTGTTATCTTTCTCTATTTTTGTGAGGATAAGAAAAGCATGCTTGAATTTAAACATGCGACAAAGTGTCTCTCTTTGTTGTGTCAAGTTTTAGAGAAGTCTCACACTTTGCCTTTCTGGCACAGACAAGAATATTCTTCCAATCTCACTCAAAACATGACCAGACCTGTTGTACATTCCTGCCTCTTTTTAACAAAATGGATTTTATATAACAGTAAGAAGTTAAATAGGAAACAGCAACATGGGGAAAACACCAGAGGATTGAATATCTGCTCATACTCTAAGCAAAAGCAGAAAGAAAACACTCCTTCCAAATGCTGCAGGACAGAGAAAAAGGACCATTCTCTCTCTCCTGAAACATGCAGAAGGAATACATCCTTCCATCCAATTGGGGGAAAGGAGGTGAACACTCAATCACATTTTTAGTGCAATGATGAGACAACTGTACTCATGAACCTAGGGCAAGCTGCCAATTATATTTCATAGAAAGCTTTAAGGAAGTATTTAGGGTTAGTCTGACGGTCATCTCATCCTTCCACATTCTCTATAGTTTGGAAGAGTATGGTCACCATAGTCAGACATTTGAGGGAAGAAGTATATTCTTGCTCACTGTGCCCCTTCTAGAAATGAAACTTTTCATTCACTATGAGGATATGTATTTCAATGCTAAAGATTTTTTTTAAAATCATAACCAGCAAGTAAAGCATTCTGTGTCAAAGAAATAACAAATGTAGAGGTAGCATCATTAGGCAATTGCAGTCACATAACCAGCAGCCCAATTCTTTAAAACCACACTCAACAAATTCAATTCATATTTTCTTAGTCCTTCTGATACATGTGTGCCTCTAGTAGGGCCAATCTTAGCAATCTTACCACCTTTCCTCTCTGCTGCTGCTTTTGCTACTCTGTGTGGCTCTCTGTGGCTCAGAATCTGCACCCCAACATCACATGGGCTCCAAACCCAGGCAGGGAAGCACTAACTCGCACTCTTTACTTGCTCTGTTATCCCAATCCAGTTGTAAAACAACACAGGTAGACATACAAGTTTACCCATCTCTAAACTGGGCAATATTTCCTTCTCTTCACTGTAAAGGCTGGAACTTCCAACAGGTGAGTTTGCTGCCTACAGTCTATTTGGGATGCTTGGGCAGGGCATACATGGGTAGATGGACTTGTTGCTAAAACAACACAGAGGATTTGAGTAAGAACCTAACAGCTGCTTTGCCTCAGAACCCTCTCCCTTACCAAAGAGCCAAACTGCCAAGACATACCAGTAAAGACAGCAGGAGCTACAGACCTAAATTACTCCATTGCTTCTCTCTTCTATATGATGACCATAAGCCGCAGCCTGGCCACTTGGTAAACACTTATCTAAACTCCCACAAAAATATGAACACACAGTTAAAGCTTTTTGTTCTGTGTCATAAAATGTGTCAACATTGACTGCAGAAAAGGTGCAGTGAAGCTGCCGTTTTCTCCTTATCCATGTCCTGTAACTGTTCTCAACTGTGACTGTAACTTGGACATTCTGTCCCCCCCTATGCAATATTCACACAGTCAAAGCCTGTTATTTTTCTGTGCCATTTACTCCTCCTTGTTGAAGGATCCCTCTTCTAAAAGAACTCTTCTAATGCAAAGGCTGAAGATTAAAAAAGGTTGTAAGTTCATCTCCTTGTTTATATGTTATTTCTTTTTAAAAGAAAATATTGTAAGCATCAACACCCATTATTTTTCATATCCAAAACACGACACCAATTTAGCTATCAATTAGTACTAAAGCCACACAGTAACAAAAAATTTCTGTCTTACTGCAGGGTAGGTATGGGAACCATTAGAACAGCTAAGTATAATTTCACATCTTGATCTTCTACCATTTAAAAGCCTTAGTGGATATATAATTCTACTGTGTCTAAAAAGTAAAAAATAAAATAAAATCAATCCTGAAGGCTTAAGCCTACTGTTTCATAAACATTTGCTAGTGGAGAGAGAGAGAAGTCCAGTCCCATCATGTCCTTCCCCCAGGCTCATTACACCCTTGCACCGCCCTCTCTCCTCATGGCAGTATAAACATTTTTTTAACTGGGGTAAAGAACTAGACCAGGAAATTGATCCAGGGTTAAAAGTGAATCCAGGAAAAGAAACCACAGGAGCTGGTTTTAACCTGGATCATTTTCCAGTATCTGTTTAGTAAAGAAATGCCACTGCAAACATGTGAAAGGAAACAGGGTTAAGTCGCCAGGGAGAGGCAGAATCAGCTCCTTTCAAACAACAGTGACAGCTCCAAGTGTTGGCGAAACTGTAATGTTAGTATATTTGCCATCATGGAAAAGCGACTTAAATGTTTATGTTATGTAATTCTTCATTTCAAATGTACGCACCAATAGCTAGATAACAATTTCACATTATGACACACCATCATTCAGAGTGAAGTCCAGAGTAGCATTTAACATAAACCCTTTTTTTTTTTCTGCTAGGTACCTGTACCTAGTAGGAATGAAATCACAGTGCCACAAAACCGAAACTAATTCTAACTGCAGCACAGAATTGCTGCTGTTGCATCAAACCTCCCTGCCATTTTCTTGCATTATTGTCAGCTAAGTGAATTGCATTAGGTTCTCTTCCAAGCATTTTTTTAGCCAAGTAATATGGTCTATGCTATTTCTTTCACATTCAACAAAACCATTAATAAGTTTACCAAAGTATGAGCAATTCTATTTTCTTAAGTAAGCTGATGTTTAAAATATATACATAAACACAGAAAAGCAAATAAAAACCTATGAATAAGCGTCTTCCTGTAGGTAAAATGTGATTTTAGAGCATTATTTTAAAAATAGGCATACAAAATTAAGATAGTAAGTCTCTTACTGTGAGTTATCTTCATTATTTATTCTTTTCAGTTCTCTTATGTGAAGATTCCTAACTCTTTCCAAGCGTTCAAGTTCTGCTTGTATTTCAGCTTCCTCCTACAAATGAAAAGAAGGATATATAAAAGCTCATTTACTCCCCATTTGAAAAGGGTATTTTTACCCCTGCATCAATACTAGTGGTGATGGAGGAACATTACATTACAAAACCCTGCT
>NW_008674714.1:44321-58974 GCF_000695815.1 Acanthisitta chloris
GCCAGAAAAATTCAGGCAGATAAGGCAAAAGCCTGTTTCAAGGAACCTTTCTGTCCGTGAACTCACAGGTAATGGGATGTTCACAGTTTTGTTCTGCACTGTAGGGATGCTATTTGAAATGAGAGGCAGCTGGGTTTTGCACCTCAGCCAAGGAGAGAAATTAGCTGGGAAGCGGTCTGAAATTGATGTACAAAGCAGAAAAAAACTGAGCTATGTGGAGTCAGAGGTTCTGCACAAACTGACAGATAAAGAAAAGACATTTAAAGTGTTTGAGGCAGAAGTGCAAATCAAGAAAAAGAAACTTTCTTAAGATGCTGATACAATATGCCAAAACAAATCTAATTTTAAAAGATGTTTCCATTTGTATCTTATTAAAATTACAAGTGCAAAATGTGTCTAGCCCAAGGTTTTAAGTGCCATTTCAAAAGCAGCATGTCAGGTAAGAGCACATTCCCTAACTAATCCCAGCAGTTAATTTTATCTCATATTTATGCTGTTATTAGAGAACAATGAAATAGTTGTTTATTCAGACTCTCTAAAAAAGTAAAGAATTCACAATGCCCAATTTGTGGAAACCTATGTACCCATACACACTGAAAAAGTGAACGACACTGAAGACAGGGTTATACTGATTTCAGACTTGGTGCCTCTAGTACTTACAAGTTTGAATAAAGGGGGGACAAGGTCAGTCTGTAACAGAAAGCTTATAATTATGGAATTATTCTAGTTGAAAAAGAAGGCCTGGCATCTGATACATATTTTTTTTAGCAGCAGTGCCCCTCATCATCTCAGTTATTTTGGCAGAGCCTCTTGCACAGCTACATGGTAAATCAAACCAGAATACTAATCAAACTTTTTCTTTAAAAAAAACAAAAACAAATCAAAAAGCCAAACAGAAGGAAAAAAAAAAAAAAAGAAAAAAAAAGAAAAAGAAGCATCACAAAAAAAATACATATTTGGTTTTTAATGAAGCTAGATCAGTTGTCTGATCCAATTTATTCTGTGACTGTACAACCTGGTGTTGCTGGTAAAAGCAACAGGGCAACAAGTCATGGCACAAGGGGCTGGAGGCAGAAGTCAGCAAGGGAGAGAGAAAATGCCATAAACTACTGTTTTCCAATATTGTACATCATAAGCCTGAAACAACAACTGCATCTGTATAATCTAAAATACATTCAATGTCCACATTTCCAGTGAGCTGAGGAGTCTGGACTAGATGATTTCAGTGGATATCGTGAACCTCCCCATAAGCTGTGGAAAAAAACCTCTCACCCCAAAGCAAGACGTGACATAAACCTCCAATTCAGAAAATGAAAATCAAATTCCTAATGATTGAAAAGCTGGACTAAGTAGCACTAATCTGCTAGCAGATCTGGGTGGACCATTTGTTCTTCCTAAGACATACTGTCAAGAGTTGTGGGTGTTTTTCCTGTTTATACAATGTTAAACTCTTTTTTTTTTTTTTACATTTAGATGCATCCCTGCAGTTCTCTGTTAAATACCCTGAAATGATACGCAGTTCCTCATAACCCAGTAGTCCTTTATAAAGAATTCTAGTCCTTCTCACCCTACAAAAGGCCACACACTTATACACACACCATTGTCTGTGTTCTTCCCAAAGGCTGACAAAAAAAAAAATCCATCAGTTATGCCTCTTTTGGACTTTTTTGTTCATATATTATGCAATTCAGTGGTTCTCAAAATGTGGTTCATAGGCCAGTGTTAGTCCAAAGAGAACTGGCTGGTTGCATTGTTTCCAGCTGTTATTTAGGACACTCAGGCTGTGAATACCTTTAAGCAAGAATGAACCAGCTTAGCTGCCTCAGGTCACTGCCATATAAAAGGAAGTGAGAAAACAAGAGCCTCTCTCCAGGACCAAAGCCGCTAGCTGGAAAAGAATTTCCTGGGTAGCAGAAGGGAAAGAAAACTGGTGGTGGCAGCATGTACAGAGCACCAAAAATAAGAGCACCAGGATAGCATCTGGAGAGTGAAAAGGAAGATGAGCAGACAGCAAAACAGCATATGCTGAAGAAGATTAAAATGTAACTAGCAAAGAAGCACCAGAGAAGAAATACAGCCATGCAAAAAAAGGTAACAAAATTGTTTTTCCTAGTCAATGACAAAATCTGTATCATACATAAGAATTTAAATACAACTATGTATTTTGATTATTATTTTCAGAGATGTTCAAACATGATTTGCAAAGAATTAATGTTTGTTTCCCCTCTGGCATTTACCCAAGGAATTTCCTTCTTATGCAAAGTACTCCAGCACTGATGCTCAAGGGGAAACCAAAATTCCACTATTAAACAGCTATGTAACACCTTCCTTCATCTATCACTTCAAATATCCATCAGACTTGAAAAAATTTAAAGCATGGAAAAAAACCCTACAAAATTTCCTAACAGAATGTCATGCGAAGCTGATGCTATTTCTAAAGCATTAACAATTAAGAACTATGTGGGAGTCTACTCTGCTAGTGCCAACAACTTATATGCAGATTCCCTATTACAGATTCAAGTACTTTCTTGTCATGTCCTTTAAAGACAGCAGCAGCATTTTCTAGGGGCCCAGTTCAGTTTATTACAGTAGGATTTATAACAGGTGACTTCTACATTTGAAGAGAACAGGCCTGTGAAAAGAAGGAAATATAAAAGCTCATTTACTCCCCATTTGAAAAGGGTATTTTCACCCCTGCATCAATACTATGCAACACTACTGTGACCTGTTTTGACTGAACAACTCGTAAACTGCTGCTCAGCAGATACAGGTACTTTTCTTTCACTCCTTCTGAGGTGTTTCTGTCTGTTTCCACTGTCATTTGTTTTCACAGGTTATTCCTCAAAAGCTACGCTTGAATGAGCAGTAGTTTGTTAATATGGTAATTATCTCACTGCACAGATCTATTGGAATGATGGGCTCCAAGACAGAAGCACTGCTGGTTTTTTCCAAATTCAAAGACTGGAGTAAAACATCTGACTGCAGAAATAATTTAAGGTATGGAGAGAAGACTTTCTGTACAAGTATGAAAATTGTATTCTCTCTCATGACAGGTAGTAAGCTAACTGATAATGACTGAAGTGGATACTGCAGATGATGAAAACATGATATTCACTCACAAATACAATGATTTGTAAAGGTCCAAAACTAACACAAAAAGCTCCTATGTCAAACTTGGCTGACTACACTTGCTGAGCTCCGAAACAAGAGCTCCAGAAGTGGAAAAGAAAGAGCAGCACTGGTGGCATCATCATTGTTACCAGTGTTAGGAGGATTCAAGGAATCAGCAGAGTTACTCTGGAAGGATTCACTACTACTCCCCTGCACTCCCAATATTTATGGCAAGTTACATAAAAAACCCCAAAGCACAAGGAAAGCCACTACTAGGCATTAGGTTGTAGGGCGCTTTTAGTATTAGGTTTTCTAATCAGACAGCTCTCCACAAGTCCTCTCTTTATTCTGATAGTACCAGGTTTTATGGGATTGGGCATGATCAATAAAACCAATACCTTTTTGAGATGTCCTAATCGAAGTTTGAAAATTTCTTCCTGTTCATGATATTCTGCTAGAGTCAAACTGAAAAACAAAACAATCATGTAATTACAGCTTTTATATGGTGGCAAACAAAACAATAGCATTCTTACTTAATTACTACAGTATATACAATATCTCATGTGGTTTAGTACCACAATAATACAAGTAAATTTTTGAACCATCTGAATATCTTGGTTTGTAATTTCAGGGTCAAAACATACTTACAAAATGCCTCTGTGTCTGGTATTCTGGAATATTAACTGCCTCTTCCACTGGACCATTTCTGTTCTCTCAGGTAGCCTGTTAGATTACTTAGGTGCATCCTGAATCATATCGCCATCCCTGTGTTTTAGCTGATGCTACTCCACTGCTCCATGCTGAACTCCAACATGTTCAGAAACCAGTTAGACAAGAGTGATAACACTGGATGTCTAAACTGAGATTTGAACAAGGTAGTGCAAAACAATACACTGCAAGTTCATTAGCATTATGTTTTGCATGAAACCACAAATTCAGCTTTGAATTCACATATGACTCTTTTGCTTGTTGTCTTCATCTTCCTTTTCTCAGAGATTTCTGTCTATAATTAATTCAATGGTCCCTCACTGTCTATAGACTTGCTAGGACACAAAGTCAGTAATCATGTAGGGAATCTAAACTGTTCATACAGATTAGTAACTAAGAAACCAGCAAACTGCCTGCATGCAATATCCATCTGATGAACAAAAGGGACACAGAAGACAAACACCAAAGAAAAGAAACCCAAGAGACTTAAGCTCCAGGTAAGAGCCCATGCATATATGATGTGAAACAGGGGATGGGGAAGGAGAAAGGAATGACCTCCATGAAAGGGTTCACACAAGTCCCTAAAAACAAATTAAAATTAAACATTTTATTGTTTTGCCTAGATCTAATATCTCTTGCACCATGCAAAGCTAGAACTAACAGTATAATACATTCTCATGAAATCCCTATTTTTATGAGTTATCAGTTGGGAAGATAGTTACCCAAGGTGTTTAGAAGGCTACACATGCTGTTCATATTGCAAGTTGAAGGACTAGAATGCCTTGAGAATCACCAATAGTTTCACCAGAAGTGAGGGATACCCATTCAAGACTTCTCTTACAGCATATGCCAACTTCAATAAAATTTGCAGAAATCTAATGGACTATAAGACTTCTTTCTCCCTTTTAAATCTGGACAAAGTTTGCCAGAATTTTCAGAATTCTAACCCCTATATTTATTGAGTCTCAAAAGTTGTTAATAGAAGACTGCATCTTTTCAGGATAAAACCTAGTGGTTCTGAACTTTCATAGAGCCCTTTCCATTCCTGATACAAATACTGAATTTTGCTGCCCCTTTCCTGGTTTGACCAGTTGAGAAGACTGATTCAACCAAGTATCAGTGAAATTACTGGGTTCTTTTTTGACCACAGTATCTAAATTTTAAAAAGATTAGAAACAGCTTCACAAGACTGCAGTTATATCATCAACCTTCTGATCTGTGACGCACAGAAAACACACTGATCAGGTGACAAAAGCACTCATCATCATGTCCTGTCAGGATCTGAAAGGGAAGCGAACTTGTCTTTTAAGAAGCATCATACAAAGTCACCCTGCATCTTTTTTTCCTATTGGAATTCAAAGCAGTCTTGTATTCCAGTCAACAGACATCCGCAAATGCTCTGAAGGCAACAGAGTGAGGAAACTTGCCTTTCCAAGAAAGGCAAAAGGTCTCTCAGTACCAGATTTTGGGACCTAATGTTTATGTTCTTTTCCTACCAAAATCTCCTGTGGGTTTAGACAAGTTATACTACATCTTAAAAGAAGAGGCATTAAAACAAATGTGAAATGGGGTGTCTCAATAGCTAGGAAAGCTGGCAGTGCATTCTCTGTACGGTTCAAGCAACAGCAAGAAACCTAAGAAACAAATGCTTTAATTCCTGTTCTAATACACCTGCTAGAATTATCAAAGAGAGCAACAAGGCCACACTAGACAACTCACTGTGACATCCCTGATGCTTTTTCAATAGTCCTATTAAAACAGTGAACTACTCTAACATAGATTAAGTTCTCACTTAAAAAAGACAAGGAATCAATGCCAATGTGTACAAGGTTGAATATTGTTCTTTCCAGATTCTTGTCTCCAGTATAAATTACAGGTTTGTGCATTTCCAGAGACATATATAGTAACGTTTGTCTTTCTCAGAAAGCAGCCTAAGTATTTAGGTGGCTTAGCAAAGCTGAACCCCAAGTAAAACACACTAAAAAGACGAAGTTTATGACATGACCTACCAGGATTTTCAATGAACACAGAGCCCAAAACCCACATATCCCCTTAAAAACTAACATAATCTAGAAAATCTGGTCCTTTGTATAAAACCTCAGCTCTTCATGCAGAGCTATGACAAAGTGCCTAGACTGCTCTAGTAAGTATTGCCTTCCAAAAAGTTCTGAAATAGCCCTCTGGAGCAGAGCACAAATTAGAGGTCATATTGAAAACATTAAGACTTGAAGTCACTCCTTCCATGTTTCCATGCTACATCCCAATAAATGACTGTTTTCCATTTTTCTATTTCCTTACAAATCTAACTCTATTAGGGGAACAGCAGGACTCACAGCAATCTGAAACTGTCGTTACTGACCACCACATTCTGGAGGAAAGCATATAAAACACCCAACTGTACACAGATGTAGCCACTTTGGATTTTGTTCATTTGCTTATGAAACCCAAAACTTTATTATTTCATATTCCAAAACATTTACTTTTTTTTTTTAGGGGTTTATTACTTTTTATCTATAAATACACTGTACTTTATATTTCTATTAAAATAGCATAAAACAAATAGCACTAAATCAATGACAGTGTGCATGCTGTCTGCTTTCTGGCTACAGGCCACCAGCCCACTGCAGTCTGGAAACATCCTAGCAGCCTAGAGACTGCTTCCCATCAGCCCACCACCTCCTGCCTCCATCTACTCACCACAACTTTTGGAGGGCAGTGGCACCTGGAGGCACCTTCTGTATAGAGAATCAGAGAATGGTTTGGCTTGGAAGTGACCTTAAAGATCATCTAGTTCCAATGCCCTGCCATGGGGCAGGGATGCCACCTACCAGATCAGGTTGCTCAGGGCCCCATCCAAGTTACCTACAAGACACCATCATTTCCAGCAGAAGGGGTTGCTCCTCCATCACCTGACACACACAGGTCTCAGATGTGGAGAAAGAAAGGTTGAGGAGGACAAGGGAGGGACGTCAACTAGAAACAACTAGGCTGCAGCCACCCACTAAACGAACTTGATTTGGATAGTCAGGCCTGAAGCTAACCTAGTAGCACTGGGCAAAGAGGGCAGCTGGGAGTAGGCTGCATGAATTAATGCAGCAACTGTCTGGTCCTGACCATGATCTTCTCTGTGCAATAAATGCTGTATTTTAACTGTCTGCAGCCAAACAAACTTTCAAACATATGCAATGAATTCCTGAAATTCCCTAAAATGCGCTGGACAAATTATGGGCATGTAGTATAATTTTCCTGTGATGACTAGGCCCATGATGTGACACCTTTATTTGCTGCTGGAAGAAAATGGACAGCTTTCCTGGCCTGAAAGGCTTGATAATCACCCATTCTAACATTTTGGTTTTTAATTAGCAAAAATAGGCCTTTCAGTCAACTATGTTTTCATAGGCAAATTTCAAAGGTTTTGCCACAATATGCATGGATAGACATAACCAGTCATCTTTTTACTTCTTCCTCACAAGTTCCCACAAAACCTTCTTGTATGATAGAAACACTCTTCCTAGTGGGTACAGACAAGACAAAAAACCCAAACTTGCCTGTGTTCCTTAGTTTTCATTTTCACAATGATCAAGACTGCTACATTTACAAGCATCTCTCCTCCCACCTTGTCCCAGTTGGAAAAACAACCTGGATACACAGGCACAGCAGAATGCAGCCATGCTCCCAAACAGTCACATACACATTCAATACAAGTTTTTGGCTACAATTTCTGAAGCTCTTCCTTTTTGGTCCAACCTTATCCTCACACCAGTTCCCCAAATTTCTACAAGGCCGAACAGACACTGACCAAGTAAAAATCTTTCAGGATGTCTTTTCACCCATTGTTTCCATGTTTGCCTTAGAAAGAGAGTGCCCTAGGAAAGGAGCTGTCTTTACTTGTCCTGTAAAGCCTGGACACATTGTTGACACTTAAGCCTCAAAAAGTTTCTGAAAATATTTGTTATTTGTTCCATACAGAACAGAATGCTCCCTTTAAATGATGCATTTGTTCAGCTACAGGAACAAACTCTGCCAGCTCTCCCTACTCTCCTACTCCAAATTGCATGCAGACTACCATGGAGGAACTGGGAAGAACTGAAGAGATGACTGGGAATGAATGCAACTGAAATGGCTGAAGCTGCACAGGAGGGACTACACCACCAAAAACTAAATAAAACACTGCTCCTAGAAGCAACTGTCTAGCAAAATAAGAGCTGTTTCCAAGAGGTGTGGCCTAGCTAAGTAATCTCACAGAATCATCTCTCAGGTCTCCAAAGAATCTGGAGTAGAATTTTCAAACAGAATTTTTTCCAGGGCTAAGCAGGCAACCTCTACTTCAAATAAATGCTGGGGTTTTTTAAAAAATAAATTTCAATTTATCCTTTCATGTAAGCCTTATAAAATTATTTTGCTTAGTAGAAAAGATAACTCTCAAAATTGAAACTACTTTTTAGTTTTAGTTTAGGCTACAAAAAGGGAAAGAATGATGGAAAACCAGGACAGTGTTTGGACTCTTCTGTTGCATGTTACTTAAACACCAAACCCACTCACAGGACACTGGTCGGAAGGGCACTTTTCCACCAGTAACTTCAGTGCAGAAGTTTTGCTTTTAAATTCATATCAAAGATCACAGTATATGCAGACAAACTAAAACAATGCCTTTATCAATGCCTTGGGTAACATCTTCAGTCTTGTTCATAACAGTTGAGACCCATTTTCAGAAAAGGCTTCAATGCTACTGTGTGTTACATAGCTATAGATCATTTTGTCTGTCAGTATCTGAAGCTGGAGACATTTTCTAAAGCAAGCAACCCAGTGGTAAAGGCACCTGTTGCTAACAACCACTAGCAAGTTGCCTGTATGTTTCAAACCGACCTGCCTGATCACATTCATATACATTGTACTGACTTACTACTGCTTTAGTTCATTAATCTCAAGCAGCTCTGCATTGCCTCATGCAGCATATAAACAGAACCTTCTCCATTTGGCTATACTAATTAAGATCATTCTGCTGAAGTAATGCAGAAACAGTGATAGCAAAATGGAGTAGGAAGGAATCACATACAGCAGATGACATATTTGCTCTAAAATGGAAGTGCACAATTAATGTATCACCAAGATATGGAAAACATTTCATTCTGGCCTGAGAAGCAGAGAGGATTCAACACATAACACTACTATACCAAGTTATAAAGGACACCTAACTAAAAACATCAAAAAACCCTTTCAAGTGAAGGCCTAAGACCATAATGCGGATAAATGATTCTGCAACCTCGGGATGCATTACAGATCTTCCCAAAGGCCTGAAACAAAATTGATAAACTTATCATATAGGCAAGTAATCTCATATCTACATTATATTGTTATCAAATTAGGAGACCTAAAGGCAAACCAGTTTTGATTCAATAACTGCCAACATTTATGCTAGCATTAGATACAAAAGGGCAATTCTGACTGTTCTCTTGGCACTTCCATAACCAGCAAACATTTTCATGTGTCATTTAACATGTAACTGTTTAAGACAAATGAAATGAAAATCTGAAAAGCTTTTAGTAAATGCGAAATTATTTAAAACTGTGTAACACCAAGAATTCCTCTCGCCCTACTTAATAGTTAGATCATGACATCTGCATTTTTCCCCAAATGTGTATTTTATCACCTCTCAAAGCAGCAATAAGATTATGGGATTAGATCTGGCCAAACGCTGGCAAATTTAAAGTTCTGTAATTTTCCAGGTATTTTCCATTACTTAAATGTTACTTCTAGTAACAAGAGGAACTACATTCAAGCAAAAGGTATTTTTAACGTAATGGTAATATTTACTGCACTATTCAGAAGTATTAACTACAGTCTCGGGAGAAACACAGGCACTAAGTGTTACTAAAGAATCACACTGTGAACAGTGACTCTTCAGCTCTGTCAAAACACACAGGTAATGCTAATCCAGATTTGCTTACACTGCCAGCCTTACAACTGTTATTTTCGTGGTATTTCTGTCACAGCAAAATGACTTCACAATGTGAACTGTAAGAATGATGCACTATGCAGAACACATGCAGCTGTCTCCAAAGGAATGGGCCAAACATATGTCTTTTGCAGATCTGACCAGGGTAACTTATTTACCTTCAACCCCTGGAGGTATAAATTACTACCTCCACAAGTGAGAGGTGACAGATGACCATGTTCAACACAAGTAGCTTACTTCTGCAAAGTAAAACAGATTAATTTCTTAGTCTTTTTATCCCTAGTTATTTATTTTTTATTTAAAAATAAACTAGGAACAGATACACTATCAGCTGCAGCCTCTTAGCATCAAGGGCAATAACTAGTGTCTTCAAGCAGCAACTTCATAAAATATTCAAATTAAATGTCAAGAACACATCTGTCTGTGCCTTGAATTACACCATTTCTGTCTGCAGGAAAAAATGTCCCTAGGAAAAAAAAAAGGTTCTTTGATAGCTGTCAGTAACTTCTGACAGTTGAACACAGGATCTAGCATTCAGAAGGGGGAAAAAGAGGTATTTTTTCCATTTGTTTTTAGACATGTCTTCAAATACTAAAGGCTGAAAAACGCTTTTCCTGTCAACTCAGTACTGATACAGGAAAAACAAAATGATCTCTAACTAAAGCTCTTAAACCAATGTGGATCAAGAAAAGTTCAATAGGTGTCAGTGACATTACAAGAGTGGGAAGTCAGGGTAAGGACACTTCTAGATCAGGAAAACATGAGAGCATTGCATAAACACAGAATGGGCCTTTCTCTGGTGACTTTACCAAAAATAAATTGTGCAATTGTAAACCAACTCATAGACAGTGGTGCAAATTTCCCTACCATCAGCAAGTCCTCAGTGAGAATATAGCTGCTGAATATACCGAGTGTCTTTTTATGCTGTTGTCTGAATAGAAGGCACACAGACAATATCTGAGAATTTATGTAAAAGGCTGATTGAAATGTTAAACTTACAGCTGTGGTAAATTGGGTCGAACAAAGGGATCGTTTTCTGCCCCATTCACAGCTTTATTTTTCCTCTGCTTGGGTTCAGAATTGGCAGATGGTGCCTGAGAATTATTTGTAGTTGGAGGCTTTCGCTTGGCCAGGAGCTTTCTTTGCCTTTCAATGTCTTCCCTTTGTTGATTCACCCATTCTTGCTGCCTGTAAACCAAAAAAAAAAGCTTTAATAAAGTTTCATCAATTTGCATTCTTTAGAGAACTATCTGTTCAACTGATAAGGCATTTTAAAATTTCAGAAAACTTACTGTACATGTGAATGTATTTCCCAAGAAAAAGAACCCCAAAGTTCTTCATGAGGTGGGAAAATTTTGCTAAAGTTCTGCCACAGTTGACTTGGTAAATATGTGGTGGTTTTTTGTTATTTTTGTTTTGGGGTTGTTTGGTTTTTCAAAGTGTTATGCATAATTTCTGTACTAGAAAAAGGAAAAAAATGTATCTAAACTGGCAAATACCTTCTTTTATACCATCAAAAACCCCATAACAGAGTGAACAGAGAGGATCTGAATTTTATAGGCCAAACACTGATTTTGAACCCACTGTTCCCAAATAAATCATCAGTTTGGTTGTATGGCAAACAATTACAGCTTTTATGCAAAACATATCTACAGACTGTTTTTAAGATTGCTTTAGAAAAACAATGCCCTAGGCAGTCACATAATGCTAAGACAACATGCTGCTCTTAAAAACTAAAATCTTAGTGGATTACTTTTTAAAATGCATCTATCTACATATATCTCCAAAGACTGAGTCAGACTCATTACCAAAGAACACCTTTTGAAGCACTGCATAAATATTTTACCACTATATCCAATGTTCTCCCAGAGTCCTTTTCCTTGGCCCCATCTCTGCTGAAATACCTGCTACAGCTCTTTTCCAGGTGATTGCTCTCTCCCCTCCACTTGCACTAGACCCTATCTGAGGCTGCCAGATTTTTCACTCTTCCTTCATGGCTCTGAGGACCAGGATGCCTGAAAAAGCTGCTACTGTGATGATGTGCTGGGTAGCACCTATGTGACCAGTGAGAACTTGACAGACCTCATGTGCCTCAATGAGCACCAGTGATACATGGTTAGCTTCTTGAAAACTCACTGATTTAGTTTCATAGCTCTTTCTACCAGCTGAAATGGTAGTCAACTCTTTCTACCAGAGTTGAATGATTATGTGCTGCTTATTTGCTGCATTCACACTTTTCCAAGGATAGTTAAACCCAAGTGAAACCAAATTGTGTTTCAGAGAGACAACCAGTCTTAGTATTCCCTCAGCTGATTAATGGAGTTCTGTACTGTATTCTCAGTCTTCAAAAGGCAAAGCAAAACACAATATATGAAAAGCTATTGCAATCCTAGAACATTAGTAATAAAAAAATCCACTAGAGGGAACTAACAATTAGTGAGAATTTTAAGAACATAGCATTGACTAACTTCACAAGATTTTGAAATGCAAAGCCATCTGTCCACTGTTCAGTAAATGAAGCACCATGACGAACTGTTGTAAAATGCCCCAGGCGTAATCTGTCTTGCATGCTCTTCTCTCTGCTTGCCAGCTTCTCCTGTGTGCTCTGAGAAAACAAAAATAAATATTCAGATTTAGTTGTGCTGAAGTGTTCAAAAAGTCAATAAACACTCAGGTTTTTTCCTCCAACAGCCTTCTAACAGAGGGATAAAAGGATAGTGAGTGAAACTTTACCCCACTTACTCTAAGTCTGCAGTTGTCAGGATCAGTACTGAGGACAACTTATGCACAAAAAAAGATAATCTGAGTTTGGCTCAGTTGTAAAGTTCACTGTTCATGCTTAACAAAACACTTTATTTGTAAATACAGAAAAACAGAGTATCAGTATCAGAATTTAGAGGCATCTAATTAAGATTCTGTCTGTACATGTCTATTATGAGAAATGAGCCTACTTAGATATCAGAAAGGGAACACCTACTATACTGAGCCTGGGAACTTCCCTGACAGAGCACCTATGTGACTACCTGTACCAAAGTGACTTTGTCCAGGGACTTCCATGTGGCAACACACTGCAAGCAGGCTCAGCTGCAAACAGTCACCTGTGGTAACAGAGGCAGGTGCCCTTTCCAGAACCACTCACTGCTACCACAGCATCCCTGGGACTTGACAGACAACTGAGTCTGCCTTGTCTGCTTCAGCCGCAGAAGGAAGAGCACTGTGAACACCTGATGGAAGGAAACTGTTCTGTTACCAATGCCCAATTCCTAAGAAATGCCTGTGACCCCAGATCACACACACAACACCGACAAGTTGACAGAACTAAGGATCTCTGTGCAAACAGAACTCTAGACTGAAGAAGGGGCCTGCACGGCCCATTCTCAGTTTGAAGGCACTGAACAGACCTGATGCATCTCTTTCCTGCATTCCCCTCATGCTGGAGCTTGTAAGGAACTGCATTTATTTCTGACCTGCTAGTGGTGAAACTCCCTAATCCACTAAGGGCTCAGTTTGTGCCCTTGTATGTGACAGCAGCGTCCAGCAGCTAGCATTAGGGAAGAGACTTGGCTGTTCATCTTAAACATTTGTGTATCCTAATGTAATAAGCTGTTTTTCTATTACTTTTTTGTTTGTTTTTTTTTTAAAATAAGGCTATTTTAAAGAAGAGGGAGAGAAACAAGGAATCCTTGTCTTTTAAGAAACTGCTCCTAGTTTAAAAATAATTGCCATTATATTTCAATTAAATATTTCTTTAGTAGTGGGATGAAGGTAAACAGTCACCTTCATTTCCTTGTTTCTATTGATTCTCAGCTCACATGGCATTTTATAATTTTAAATCAAAAATTACCTCAGCCATTTAAGTGTCTAACAAAGAGAATTTATTTGCCTCCTCTACACAACAGATTATGTTCAGAAATTCTTTCATCCACTGTGATCTTACAGGTTGTCCAGAAAACATGCCACATATTAAATTCTCATCTTTAATGTTTCGGCATATCTGAGCTACTTATGATGGGAAAATAATTTAAAAATTATTTTCCACATTTTCCACGATCTAGAAAAAGCCTCAACTTTTGCCTATTCAGGTTTATTTTGCCTATTGAGGTTTATAAAAATACTGCCCAGGTAGAGACCATGAGTATGAACTTCCAGTCTCAAGAGACTAATGTGAAAAAGCTGAAGTGAAAAGGAAGGAGTCATAATGGAGTTGTACAGCAATCTCACAGCTTCTATCACAGAGATTGGAAAAGCAGTAAACTTACCTTTTCAATTAGAAGCTTCTTGCTCATTGAAATACATTTGTTTAACCTTTCTTTATATTTTTCAAGTAGCTTTTGTTGTTCATCTATTTGTCTTCTAAGATCACAGTTAGCCTAATAAATATACACAAAATATGAAAAGATATATTAAAACACTTTTTTTAATTAGCTGTCACAAAAAAATAAAAGGTGTCTACCTTCACACGACTGAAGGAACATGCATAAACACAGCCATCTATATATACAGACAAAAATTTCATTTCACAGATCTATCCCAATCTGTAGAAGGATGCCTTGCTTCCTTTTTTATGTGCTTTACAGTGCTCTGCATACTGTATTACAGAGCATTCAGCAATAAATAATATATAAAAGCTCTGTATCAATCAGTTTTCCAGCTCTCCAGTTTAATTTTAGCTCCAAGTCCTTTATATCTGATTGCTGAAGTCATGTGAAATCCTAACATTTTGAATTTAAAAGAAAACAAAAACTTCACTATGATAACAGCTTCAATTATCTGAGTAGGAAGTTTCACAAGTTCCCTATATTCCAATTATATTACCTTAAAACCCCCACAAAAGCACTATTTTGATTAAAACAAGTTTAGGGTTGTCTCTCCCATCCT
>NW_008674714.1:59008-96967 GCF_000695815.1 Acanthisitta chloris
AGCTTCATACTATATGATTGCACAGGTTAATATGTACTTGCACGCATACAAACACTGAACAGACCACAGCCTGTAAACACAGATTTGTTTATGTTTCTCCATGTCACCTCTCCAATGCTTCTTTCAAGAGCACAAGCATTAAGATTTTTTGTTCAGAAAACAGGTCTTAGAGCACAGTACGGCACAGGTTCCTTACTAAAAAGTGGCTATTTATTGCCTGTAATAATTTCTGTCACAATCACCTCCATTCTGAATGTGCCAACAGTTTTCCCACTGTTAACTGCCATTCACAATTAGAACAACAAAAAACCACCCGTGAGGTGAAATTATTTTATGAACTTGAGGAATTAGCTGCCTGCAAACTGCATCAGCTTTCTTTGGTACCTTCAGGAAGTCCATAAACATACTTAAATTGTTAACAAGCAATCGCACAGAAATGAACTCCTTATGCATTCCATTATACAGACTTCTTAGATTTAAGAAAATTTTTACAGAAATTGAAAATTTGACATATCTTTTGAGTTAGGTAACTCTACAATAATTTTTATTAATTTAGAATATTTGCCTCATATTCACAGTCTGTTGTTCTGAATAAATACCTTTACCCCATGTCTAACACTTACCCTGAGTAAGTCATCTATACGACCTTCTTTCTTTTCCAAGTCTTGATTTTTATTACTTTCTAGTGCAGCTAATTTCAGCATTGTGAGATCAGTCTAAAAAGAACATTTTGAAATATTTATCCTTTCCTTTAACAATTACAGCATTACTTTTCCCATGTTTGTTAGGCAGAGAAATAAACTACTTTAAAACATTCAACAAGACCAGCACACCTTATTTTCATGTCTTTTGGAAGTGTCATGAAAGCTTCTTATTCAAAACTGCTTTCCCTCCACATGAGGACAACTGTGAACAGTTGGGACAAGCTACTAGCAGTATTAAAACATGTCATCAGTACCTGAGAAGCTATTGTTCATAAAAAAAGCATATAAAACAAGGCAAAAATGTAAATGTCAATGAATTACTTCAAATTTTCTGCATTTGGCCAACAGGTGAAGTAGCCTTGTTCTGACTAACAGAGAACAGGTCACGTCAGAAGAGGCAGAGAGGATAAAACAGTTGCTTTAGGCTTTTGAAAGTCATGTCAGAGCTCTGTCTTGATCATTTTGATTACCATCTCATTTTTCTTTTTCAATGTCGCATTTCAAATGCAATATGACAATGGCAGCTGTCAATTCAAATACTGCCTGAGAGAGCAGCCTCTACTGCTAAAATCATTCGACAGCTAAAGCCTACCAATGATGTGGTCATCTAAGTACTCCAAAGGGGCAACACTGGGAGTCAAGCAGGTCCAGGACACAAAACTCAGAGGGATTTAAATGATGAGCTGCTAAACTGGATAGAAAAATGCTTTGGCGACTGCAAAAAGCAAAGCTTTTGAAAGCTTTTAAGAGTTTAGAAGAAGCTAAAAGACAAAGAAATCAATGTAACTCCCATTTTGTCCTACAGTCTGAAGGGATACAAGATAGCTCTACCCAAGCACTTACCTGAGTAATTTTGATAGATAACTGCTTTGGTTGTGCGATAGGGTGGTCCCCAAAAGCTAATGAAGTAGGAGAAGGACTATTCTGTCGGACCTGAAAGGCATGAAAGCAAAGTATTTTAGATACAGCTCTAATATTTAATTAGGAGCATAGCCTTGTTACAACTCTTGGCAGGAAAATCACACAGAATAGAGAAACAAAGCCTCTTTATTGCACAAGATACTACTTGAGCATTAAGAGTTATCACTGTGCTGTTACCCATCACTTGCAGTTCAGAAAGGATTCAATATATTCCTTGAGAAAACTGAGATTGTCACTTTTGGGAAACAGACTGAGAGATTTAAGACAAGACTGACATAAGGTGATGTCAGCCTTTACACAGACTCATTTTCTGATTCTAAGCTTTCACAACTCAAGAATAAAGTAATGTGAGTTATTTTTGGAGTCGTTATTTCCCATGGGAGAACCAGAAAGGGGAAGCTAGTGCAGATGAGAACACAAATCCTGTTAATGAACCTAGCTGGTGTGAATGAGACCTTTTTCAAGCCAAATTCCACAATCTGTATTATACTCCATACTGTTGGCAAGAATAAGAGGATGCCTGAAGCTGAAATTAAATGGAATAAAAGCTGAGGTCTACCAGCAGAGAAAACAAATCTTTTCTGTAACTGGCAAAATTTGTTTGGTCATTTAGAATAACATGTGGGTATGCTTAACACTGAAACTGTGCTCATGAGAAGGAAAAAAGATGAATTAGCATCACCAACAAAGAGAATTTTAAAGGGCTACAGGCAAATTGGGTATCAGTTATTTTAAAAAATTATGATATATCAAAAACTGAGCTTTTAAATCCCCTAATTAGGGGGTCAGTTTCCTCATAAGAAAAACCCCTCCCTGTTTCTGTGTGAGGCTTATGAACAGATGTCATTACAACATTTTAACATTTATTCAACATTTTACATAATTACTTTGTATTTTAAAATGATGAATGAGAAAAAAAAGTCCCAGTGTTAACAGAAAAATTTAGGTTTAATACTTAATTTGACCCCTTTCCTTTTTTCTGTTGAAATAATGAAACTGTCCTCAGGATTCTTTCCCTTGAAAACTCTTTGCTGGAATAATGCTCAAATGTGTATTATAGATTATGCTCAACAATGCTGTTTTTAGCCCACTGAATTCCCTGCAGCAGCTCTGAAGGTGACCAACTTACATAAGAAGGAGCGGAATGTGAGTTCTGCGGAGATCGGATGGCGGGAGGTACACCTCGCACGGGGCTGGAGCCGTTTCCACCTTGGTACTGTGAAACAGTTATTGGTCAAATCTTTTACCAAAATACACTTTACATCTACTGAATGATACAGCTCATCTGTACACATAATTTGTAAATCAGGTTCTATTACTTTTAGTAGTGCAGCCTTTAGCTGTTTAAAGAAAAGCGTGAAAGACAATGACGTTGTGTTTCAGTTCAGGCTGCACTAAGACACAACTGCATCTCCACCTCAAGGTTTAATACTCAGATTCTTATATAAAGAATAAAAGTAACCTCTCAAGAGGCCTGTGCATTACAAATGTTTTGTAACATCCAAAAAAGATAAAAAGTAAATTTTAAAACCAAAGTGAATTTTACAAACACACAAAATCCTTACCTCAAAATAGTCACTAATCTTGTGACCACGTCCCCCAATATTCTTTCCTGAAACAAATAAAGTAATCCATTAGAATTGATTAAATAAACTACTTATAGATATGTATTGTTTTTACCTATAAAGTAATTACAGCAAAATATTACCACTTGTTAACTGGTTTTCTTTGATGGGCTAACATGTGATGTTTCCATGTAGCTAATTAAGGGACTGGCCACAATAAAAGGAATTGCATACTCCATTCACTGAGAAATCAGATATTAAGTCATATCTCAATTCCTAAATCAGCTTCGTACAGACTTAGCAGTAACCCTAGACCTCTTCTAGGTAACAGGAAACTCATCTCTCATCCTACAGATCAAACCTTTAGTTCCAAGACCCTCTCCTTTTCAAACACTATCTCAAAGTTCACCCACTTCCAAAATACCAAATTAACCCAGTCTACCAATATTATATGCTCCAGGTGAGTTATTGTGCCCAAATGTTCAGCCCAAGGGTTTCCCTAAGTGCCACTAACAGTGTGGGTGTGGAGGATGACAAGTATTTCCAGTCCTCTTAACTTGACTATGAATTTGGTAACTCCCAACGTCAACCAGGGAAATAAACAGATCAGCGAATGAAGAGTAGAATTTCTATCTGAAACGTACTGAGACTTCAGGAACACTAAGATGAAGTGTGTATGTTCAGCACGAGCACCTGACCCATCTGTGGTATTGCAGTCACCACACCTACACCTCACCCAATGCACCAACGCTTTCCGTTTGGCCCTAAGGTGACTGAGAAATCTCAGGACTGTATTTGTCCCTTGTACAGGACAGACTACCTGTTGGGAGACATCGTGGAAATGGACTATTGCTCAAAGGTTTTACTTTATAGAAAGAAATGTTTGCAATAAATTAGGAGACGATTACCCAGAGATCCAAAAATATAAGTTTGGACTTTTTAGCAAAGATTTTCCAGCTTTTCTGTTGCTTCATCCCTGACGAATTCTTTCTAGTCCACTATGTCTCTATACTGGTGCTGCTGCATAACTCTGTATCACTAAGAAATGCCATGAAGGAACAGAAACATTTGGCAGCCCTTAATGTGTCAAGACTTTTAGTAGGAAAATGTAGATAAAATAATTCCAGGGCCTAGAACAGCACACAGGTAACCTCTGCAGTTGTTACAGGTGGTGTATATGTCTCACTGCTACTTCCCTCTAGCCAATTCTTTACCTATCCTTTCACTCTTGCTAGTGATTCTTATCTACATGCTTAATTCTCATTTATCACGTGATCAAATTAAAACTTGCTTTCATGCAGATGAGACAGACTGCATTCCTTTTCAGTGTAGACAAATATACTTTATGACATGTTACAGAACTCTGCACTGAAGAAATACATCAAATCATTTTGGCACAGCCAATTATGAATAGATTTACACTCATTTTACCTCACATTCCAATTCCCTGCTTTCTTCAACATTTATGGCTTATTTTACATACTACAAAGTCAATATCCTGGGTATGCAATACACAAGAGGTGGATCTCGTTTCTCCTTTTCAATATAATAGCAGTATTTGCACTGTACCACTCCAACAGGCTGCAGTTTCCTAGGCCAGTTCCTTGAGAATGTTGCAGCACAGATTATTCAGTTTCACTGCTACTGACAGTAAAATAGTAATTATAAGATATTATAATCATGCTGTCTATGTTTTAAAAGTTCTTAAAATTTCCATCACCTCTAATTTCAACTCTCATTGGTAACAGGAAGCTCAGACTATTAGAACAATGGAAAGAGCAAATTTCATTCAAGTTCTTTGAACAAAGCAGGTGTCTACGGAGTGACAGTTACAAAGCAATTAATTTTAGTCAAGCTACATAATAATTCTACTAAAAGCATGTTGCATCATGAAGACTTCCAGATATGGAGCCCATTGATATTTATCTGAAGTGACATTTTCTAGCTCAGTTAAAATGAAAAAAAAAAAGCTAATACAGATGTTATCAGAACTGTTTCCTCTGCCCTTTTGATGAATTTATGTCTTGAGGCTAAATTTCCACCATTCCTCCCCAAAAGTCATATGAAAGAGAGGAATGGCAAAACCCAAACTTTGTAAATATTGAATTAGAAATTGGTCTCACATTGCCCCATCCCTGTAGACAAAAAAAAATTCAGAGTTCTTATATACCTGTAAAACAAGCAATCAGATGTTGCAATCTGTAATCTCCCTCCCCCACTACCTACTGAAAAGAAATACAAACCACAAACTGATTTTGCCTGAGAAGAGCTGCTATATAATTGTTTAAAAGAATAAAGTTGTATCATAGCTGCAAGTTAGACACAGAGTAGCTCAGGATTCTTTATGGCAATTACAAGCCCAGTTCAGATTTTACCTGCCCATTCCTTCCAGTGACTTATGGGAGGGGAAGGAGGATACATAATTTATCGTCCAAAACCCAACACCTGTCTTATGCAAGCAAAAATACAGTATTTTTAAGGCTAACATACAAAACATTGTGCATTACAATTAGATCTAATACATGCAATAACTATCTAATTAATTTACATCTTAGTTTACCTTGGCTGCTTTCACTCTGAGTGTCTGCTTTTCTTTTTCTTCCTCTGGAAGGTTCTGACTGTTTCTTCTCTGGAGTCTACAAACAACAAAAACAACATGATGAAACAGCAGCTCTGTGTATTGATATTATTGCTATATTATTGTGAAATAAATGTAAATCCTCATTCATAAAACATGATTTCACAATTGTGCAGGGGTGTAATTTCAGATCACAGTTAAAGCAGAGAATATGATCTTTGGTCAATCAGATAAGTACAAGCTAGAAAAGATATATAAGAAAGCAAGAAATAATTCTTACATTATTTCCCAAATAGCAATTCTACATATTAATTGTTAAGCAATTATATCTCTTCATCCATTCCAGTATTTATCAACACTCAATGTGGTTTCATTTATGGCTGAATTTTACCAAGAACTCCATGTTATAGTGTGGATGTTTCAAAGCTTAATACTTAATCTGACTCTTGATGGTGTTTTCTACACATTTCCACAGCACAAACACAAAGTTCTAGTGCTTCAATAGAAAGCCAAGAATGTTAGGCATTTTCAGAAGTGCAAAAGACTTCTCCAAACTAATAAACTGCAGATTTCTACAATTTGCTTAGGATTAAAAAGAAAGATACAGAGAAAACATTATTTTTGCTAAAAAGTTTAATATCTATCCACTTGGAAAGTACTGTCCTCCCTGCCCCATTACACTTCTATCTCAAGAAAGTGAAAGAAAAATGTCAATGATAAGTGAAAAAACTATAACTCTGTTAAAAATGTATTCCAGGAATACTATATACAGTTGCCTAGAAATTACAATCAGCGTGTACAACACAGATAACAAGAAGAAGCTGTGATCAGAAGCATCTCTAATTTTTATTTGCTCTTCTCTAATCTGAGGATTCAAACCAGTTAGTCTGCCCAGCACAAGTTAAATGGTAAAAGCTGCTTTGATTCAAGGAAGACACATTGCAGCTCTGTGTGTGTGTATTCAGTCTTCATGGTGCTTTGTATGCAACTGGAGAAAGCACAGGAGCCATTACATGAACTATTTTACAATCAATAAATCAATGGTCTCTAGTATCTTAGACTAAAAGTGAGTGCAGTGATAAGATGCTTCATTTTTTCATGATACCATCACTTTATCATTTCACTGTACCTGTCACTTTGTGCTCCAAATATGTCATCTCAGCACAGGAAATTAGATCAAATTCAAATGTCAACCATTACTAAAAGCATTTCAAGTATGTTTCAGTTCCAAAATCTTCACATGGATATCTTCAAATATAATTTTCCTACAAATACCCTAAAATATTTATTTTGGCAAGAACCACTTTAAGCTAACTGTGATGTGCAGAAAATGCCCAGTCTATAGAAGAACCAGCAGGACAAGAAAGGTCTTCCTTACCTATACCATGTACTTTTTGTAAGTTTTAACTCTGTGAGCAGCTTCATAAAAACCTCTTTGCAAGCTTCAGCATTCTAACTGTTGCATTATCGGCCTACAAATATACATTTTATTTTAAATAAACTCATCCAACACTGTCTGCATCTTTTACAGTGCTCTCACACATTAGCAAACTGTACAACACAGACTCCTGGAAGTGAAGTTCTCTTAAGACTGTAGGATTCTAAAGGCAGAAAGCATAGCTGACAAATATTATTGCAATAATTTGCTATTACTGCCAGGTAAATAGGCAACATTAAGCTAACCATCCACGAACTAAGCTGAAACTATCTAACCACGCATTTATGTACTATTCTTATTTTTCAGCTTTTAATTTTGCAGTTACATTCTAATGTAGTCAGTTTTACCTACCATACCAAGTAAAAAACCCCACAAAATACCTTTATTTAGAAGCTAATTAATGACTAAACATTTAAGACCTCCCCCATCAAAACTAGTTTCCAACTCCTGTGACTTGTCTTGTATTTAAAACCCAGACATATAAAGAGGTCTATAGTTTTAAAACTGAAACTCAAATAATTTATAAATGTCTATTTCCTGAAGCTCTTCTAATTTCTTTCAGTGTTTAATTTAACCTTCTAAACTAGAAAGTATTAGCACACTAATGAGGTTATTAATGAGGTGATCCAACAAGGTCATGTTCACCTTTTCTAAGCACAAAATTCACACGGTAATGCACAGCATACATCAATCACCACAAAACGTTCTCCAGAATCCTTCCTAATGAACGGAATCATATGAATGACAAGAAATTGGAGACTGATGGGGCTGGGAGTATCCTCCTGGTCAACAAAGGCTGAAGCTGCTTTCTGTTCTTCAGAAGCATTTCCATGTAGCCAAGATTTAGATTAAAATCATACTATTTCATAAGCAAGACAAAATAGTTTTGATGTTATCCAAAGGCAGATTGTAAAGTTCTGTTACAGTCACACAGAGTTTGGCATATTAGCAGAGCCTCATCCTGGTCTTGATCCTCTTTTATAAAACAAAGATTTAAAAGTACCAATTTTCAACTAGTTAATCTCCTTTTAAAAAACACTCAGATAAGTATTTTTATATATTTTATAGGAAGTTAAATATTTTCTACCATTGTTGTAGAACTGGTAACAGCATTACTCAGTTATTTTTGTAGAAGGAAAAAAAGTCAAAATAATGTGCAATAAAAGCGAAGTTTCTACTTTTTTGCGTCTCAACACTTAAATAGCTAGCACACTCAAATAGCTATAATTTTTAAGTTGTTAATACTTTTCACACACATAATGCATGAGTTGATAGTTTTCCACAATTATTTTCTTCTCAATCCTACCCTCCTCCCAAAGCTTTACAACTGCAACTAGCAAGTACAGAGTGCTGTTTTCCTCTGCAACATATTATAAATTCTAATTAGATCAAAACTTCAGTTACTTCTGAAATTACATTTATAATGAGGGTTCTGTACTATTGAAAACTGCAGCAGCTAAGCAGCAACAAGCAAGCTGAGCAAAACATTCACATAACTAATCAAACTGGACAAATCAAGCCACAGACAAAGCTGTCCTCCCTGAAATGATTCCTTAGCTGCAGAGAACAGAAAATTAGTTAGAAATAAAAGAATGTATTTGCAACCAAAACAAGGAGCAATATACCTGAATGAGGAATGGGGAGGAAAGCCAAAATATTGGAACACTATTGTAAGCACCTGAGAACAACCCGAGGTAGCCAATTTAGGCTTTCTCTTCACTCCAATTAACTAATAATTAAACACTCAAATTAAGACCTACGTACCACAGGAACAAGCATTTCATAAAATAAAAATTTAAAAAAGGAATTACAAAGAAATTAGAATGTTGGTCTGGATACCGAGATCAAACACCCAGCTAATGTTTACTGCTCACAAGGCTGAACTGAATCCAAAATCAAACCTGGTTTCAGGTTATTTTGCAGATCAAAGTTTAACTCTATTTAAATTATTATCCAGGTGAGCTGCCCATCTTCATACATCCATCAGACAGGAAAAAAAAAAGACTACAGTTCTAACAGATGAACTTTCTGCAATCCTGTGTGCAAAAAGCTAAAAGGAAGAAAATCACACCAGAAAACGAGGAGTGTGTGTGCGTGTGGGAAGCCTTCCTTGTTTTAAAAACTAAGTGTGAAAGAGTGACTCTCTTCCAGTGTGCCACTTCGTGATGAAAGCACAGCACAACCACATCGATGTGCCATCACAAGTTGATCAGAAATTGACATTCTTGCTGGAAATTAATTTCAACTATTCTGAGGTTTGCATTTCCCTCCCAAAATGTACAACCGCCTCTGTCAACATCAACTGATGGCACTGCTTCCAGAACGAGCAAGTCTACACATTTCCACATCCACAAGAGGAATTCACTATTGTTATGACACTCTGGAAGTCATACCATTAAAACAAAACCAACATACACAAAAAAAACCAGTTTGCAGCATAAGGAACTACAGTTTACTTTTTATAGTAGTACAGCAGATAAGTAATCAGATGATATTTTAAGAGCAAAACTCTGAAGGTTTATTAACATATTTGTTAGTACAATTGTAATTTAAGAGAATACAACTTAGAATTTCTGAAGAAGAGTCAAGAAATTGTATTTCATTACTCAACGTCACTAAGACTCATCTTTTCCTGTGCAGTGGAGCACTGGACATCTGTGTAGGGACATTTCAGAAAACAAGGCCTATTTATGATTCAGAGTACTAAAAAATAATTTTAAAAATCCTTACACAAAAGCATGGCTTGAGGTTAAAACACTGTCCTGAGACTTTACAACTTCCATGCCTTGGAAAAGCCTCCGTATCTCATGTAACAACTGTAAAATAGCATTTTCCTACCCCAAAAAGTTATTACACACAGAGTCAGTGTTCTGAGGTCACTCCCCCACTCACAGACACATTTTCCTGTCAAGGAGTTGCAATAATGCATCATAGCCTTCAGGCTACTGCAGCATATTTTCATTCCCACACCTCCATCAGAACTGCATCACTGCCCAAAGTATTTCTAGGAAAAGCCACGAATAAAAACAACAGGCAGACAGAATCTTCTGGTTAAGAAAATAGTCTATGCAGCTGAATGGATAATCCTGCTGGGAAAGGTGAGAGGAAAAATAAACACAGCAGAGACTTTTTCAGTGAGGAAAACATGAAATCACACCATACAGAACATTTATTTATAAGGTATCGGCCTTGGGAACCAACTGAATTCCCTTGCTGGGCAGCCTGGTATAAAAGCAAACATCAGACAGTGTCTCATAGTGACTGAGCGAATGAACAATTAGGCCCCAAAATAAAGCTTTGACATGTGAAAATAACGTCAACAGCACATTCCAAACAACTCTCCCTCCAGCATGACACACACTCAAACACAGGTCTGGCCTAGGCTAGAAATATGCTCTTGCTTACAATGCCATCTGCCATGTGCACAGGCACAACGCTCAGAGGGACTCACTGACCCCCAGAACAGGGAAATTCTGAGAGCTGCACTACGGCAACTCTATCAGTGCTCATCACTAAGAGGAAAATCATCTACTCGAGGGAAGTCTGTGCTCTGCACATTGAAACTTAATAAAAGTATGAACCCTTTTTTAGATTACTCAGTGGTATTAAGTAAGAAAGCATGCAGTGACAACTGCAGCTTTTACAAATACAGATGACAGCTACTGTCTGACCCTGGAATAAGTCCATATTTTAAAATAAAACATAGCAAACAAGTTTCTAGAGCATTTTTGAAGATGGAGCCAAAGACTAGTCAAAGTTTCTCCATGCTGATGAAATGCTTATGACAGGAGACAGCAAACTTTAAGCATATTCAGCTCCAAAAGCTGTATGTATCCTCACAGCATGACTACATAGGTAATAAAAGAGCAGAAGCAGCCAGTTTCATGACCAAATATCCCAAGAAATTCTGGCTTTTTCCAGCATGTTTCCTCCCCCAAGTGATGGTATCTTCTAGTAATTTATATTTCTTCTTATCTAGCTGAGTAGTTTGCATTTTAATTTAAAAGTTCCTATACAAAATAAGGCACCAGAGTAGAATATAAAAATATGACTTGTTAGCATTAAAATTCTGAGGTCATAATGAATCTGCCCCACACACTTACCTCTGATTCTTTATCACTTAAAGATCCCAAGCTTCCAAAGCTGTGATTTGAACTCTCGTTATTTGTTGAGGCCTACCAAGACAAGTAAAACACTCAACATTATATACAGATCTGTAAAACAGCTAATCCACTATTATCACTCACAGTTACAAGTAATAGTCATTTCATGCTTGCATGGAAAAATACATTAACTATAGAGCACTTGTGACATGCAAGGAGAACAAGAAGTTTGACAGGTGGATAGTCTGACAGAGCACAGCAAAGTCAGAATTTTGATCGATTGTAGGCCAAGTGAAACCCTAGAATATTCAAAAACATTTCAGTCTTATTTGGGAACAGCACAACATCCAATGAAAAGTCCTACCAAATGATACCACAGAATGTGTTTAAAAAGCCATTGCTGAAAGAGGAGACTACTGAAAATTTTTTTTAAAAAAAGGGTTTGATTTTCTCCAAGACATACTAGGCTATTGCAGGATTATTATTTTAATCCATTCAATGACAGAAAATTAAAATCCATTGACAGGATGATTCTACATTCTGAAATTATATTCCCCTAAGTAACAAAGCTACCCGGGGCGACTGTGAAAAAAAATCAAATAGTGAAATAGTCTCACATAGCAGTATTTATTTAGAAATTTACTAAGGCTGATTGATTCAGAGATCTTTTGAACAGAGCATGGCAACATGGACATTTTTACTGAGAGAGTCTTTTCCACACTCACCTAACAAAACATGCCAACATCAGCTGAGTCTTTTTTTATTATAAGAAAAAACCCAGCTCTCATACTGCTGGATTATTCTTCTCCATATAGGAAGGCAAAACAAATACTTTGAAGTGAAACAACTATTTCCAAGGCAAATAACTTGCTTCAAAGCATTAAATTCCAGCACTGCATCAGCTTGCAGGATAGTACTGACCTGTGACACCTTCTGAATAACTAGATCATCTCTCAATTACGATTTCCGGAGAAATATTAACAAAACCTCCGAAATTTCCATGTATGTTTTCCCCCAGGGCAATCTCTAGTATAGAAATGCCCACAGTATTTCTTCCTTGCAATGTCTAAGTATCTGCTCAACAAAGTCAGCTAAGACAATAATCTCAGTAACCTATATTCATGTTTCCAGCCTTGCCTACTGAAAAAACAAAGATTATGGGCTCTTCCCCCCCAACAATTACAAAACTCTTCAGCAAAACAGTACATAAAGGTAGGCTTACAAAGAGTTGTCCCAGTAAGAGTCCATCTCAATTTAATTACTAAATGAATGCACAAATACAAAATACAAACCTAGAATATTTCAGAAAATAACCAGTAACTGCAGCTGCAAATTCTGCATTGTCTTGCTAAGTTAGGAAAATGAGAATTTGGTCAGTGTGGATTTGTACACAAAGAAGAAGTTTTCTCATTCTTGACTTCAAAGTGAAAGCAAAACAATGGATATATTTACATATCACATTTTCCCAGTTACCTCTGCAAATCAGGTCAGAAAGGGTTTATCAGGTTTTTTAATCAAACTCAGATAAGCCTCTCTCAACATTCCCCACCAAGACTAAAGACTATATAAAAAGGCAGCACAAAACATATTGCAAACACAGAATCACACCATATACAGAGTTAGAGTGACCCTTGAGGATCGTCTTAGTCCAACTCCTGGCCCTGCACAGAACATCCCCGAGAATCACACCCTGTGCCTGAGAGCATTGGCCAACACTACTACAGGTCAGCTACTACACTTCCTGTTAGCTGCATGGCTACACTGAATGGCCACAAATAAAAGAAATACAAACAAAACTGATACACTTGTCATTTTACTGATGGTGTAAAAAATCACAGGACTAGATATTGGTACCCCCCTCTCCCTCCCTGCCTCCAAAAACCTAAAGGAATGAAGCAGGAAAAAGAGATATTGCACTGTATACTGAAGATTGTTTGTGGAATATTTATGGTAAGAACAACAGTGTCTTAGATGAGGATTCGCATGTATCAGAAAACAGTGGCAGTAGTACCCTCTGCAAACAAGTATCAAAGCATTTGATAGTATCAGAAACCCCACTTTATCCAGATATAAATTTGGAAACCAACCGGGTGAGATACAGATCTTGGAATGCAATCAGGGACAAGAAATTTATGTTTTCCATGGCAGAGTGAAAAGGGAAATTAATATTTGAGATTTCTGTTTTTTTCTGTCTAACTTGGATGTACAAACTGAGATGTGAAAGTGGAATGTAATTTGGTTAACAGTGAAATCAGTTGAACAGATTTTTGGAAATGGTAAGCAGTGACTCATAGGAGATCAAAGTTTAAAGAAACTTGACAATGTCTTTTAAAGAAAATGCTTTACACACACAGCAGTACACAGATTCTGAGGAGAAAAAACTGGAGATAAGGCAAGGGACCAAAACAGCTGTATCAAACACTAAAAGTTACATGAAGTTAAAGGTACAGATCTAGTAATGAGAAAGAATAACTACTTATTTTTATTAGGAGCAACTACCTGAGCTATTACATTGAGCTAATTAATTAGGGGAGTAAGCAGTATCAGAGAACCCAATAAATCAAGAAACAAAGACGGGCCAGTACTACTGCGTTTGTCTCTATCTAATTTTAATCATAAGCTATGGCAAGGATACATTTTTGCAGTCATAATGAGAAAGCAATTAAACAATTCATCAACCTCTCTGTGCGAAACCAACCTCATTCCTTCCCCTGACCCTTTAACTCATTCTTGGTAAAGATCATTGCAACAAGTGATATGTCACCTTTTTACAGCCTTGTGACAGTCACCTTCCTGTCACTCTCAAAAATTAATCCAGAAGATACGACGCAAGCTCACTATGCAATAATTTCAATCTTTTACTGTTTGCTAATAATCATCAATACATCACACGTCACCGGAAGTTTCATCAAGTCTGCTATCAGGGAGTATTTTGTTCTGTAATCTATACTTGCAGCTAAAATACAGCCAAGGAAGCAAAAAAATACTACAAGTTTGTGTAAAATATTTAAAATATCAGGACACTTCAAACACTTTGAAAACAGAATTCAGAAGTACTTTGGTCATGAGGGAAATGTGCCTAAAAATTAGCATGATATCTTTATAACATCAGTTTATTAAGTACTACACTTGATGTAGAACATTCGAACGCACAAATACAAATGGAGTACCTCTGGCTGGGCAAAAGCATTGCAGAAATCAGCCTTGGAAGCTGAAGCTAGTAACATGAACAGAATTTGCAATAAAGGCACATTTATTTAGCAGCTGTATCAACTGAAGGGTAATATAGGACATATGGAAGGCAATTAAGTCCTGCTATTCAATGTTCACAAGGTTTTTCCTCAAGTGCTGCATCCTGGCTCAGATACTAATGGATAGACTGCAGAAAGTCTACAATGAAAGTAGGTTAAAAAAATACATAAATATGTCTGGAAATGTTGAAATGATTTGTTAATCTAGATGTATTAGTCTTCAAATAAATTTAATCTCAAAACCAGAGGTCACACCAGACTCCCTGTGTCTATTTCAAGCTGAACTGTAAGTAGCTGGCCACCTGCAGAAGGGACAACTCCACTTAAATACTGGGAAAAGTTTCCATCTCTGTCACATATGCAGTACAGCAAAACCACAAAAGAGCCTGTATAAGCTCATCCTTCAGTGTTCTTCCACCCCCATACTTCTGCAAGTAAATGACATGGACAATATACAAGTGAGACAGTGTGAGATAAATGATTTCAAAGATGGCAGATCTGAATGACTGCTCTTAGGACTTACTTTAGCTCCAACACTGCAACTTCCAGTACTCCCAGTGCTGCCACTCACTACTCCTGTAAACCTTGCCTCTAACAATTCTTGTCTTCTTGGGTCCAGGCTATGAAGCTCATCCATTGCTCCTAGAAAAGATAAATAAATTCATTGTATTTCCAAATATTTGCAGTGGAATATTTTGCAAAAAAGCCAAACAAACCCACTGGCCTATGCAAAGCAAGGATTTCTATCCTCAACTTGACAATGACTCACCATCTGTTACCAACGCACTCCATGAATTGCCGAAATTTTGGGGAAAGTTCTGTGTATCAGAATAGCCCTGTCAATTCTGGTGAAAGCTAGAACCTGTTAGAGGCGTGTAAGAGACATGCAATCTGCAGGATGCAATACGCCAACCAGGAAATTATTTATAGATTAAAAAGTAGCTGACAAGAGCAAAATATTTTCCAGCACAAAACCTCCCAATTCTGCAATGCATTCTGCAATGCTCCTATTTTCCGTATTATTTCAACTGGTTAGGCTATCAATGCATCAATGTCCAAGATGAACAGGTAGGACTCTAATTCAAAAAAAAACCCAAAAAGGCAAGCCAGAAGGTAGATCACAGTCCTCACCACATGCAAGGGATTGCAGTGTGACACGGAGGTTTGAAGGGCAGAGAAGGAAGGAGCGGGATTAGCTATAGAGAAGGAGCCTAGAGTAACAGAGCCCCTCGCACAGGTGGGAGCTTTGAGGGAGCCCTGCTAAACGGGGGAAGCAGTGCTGCTGGCACCGGCACGGAAAACAAGGTGGAAGGAAATGGAGGAACAAAAGGAGTTTCTGATGAGCTCAGCCTACATGAGTAGGCTGCAACATGATGTGCAGCTTTCTAATTTGTATTTAAATCACTTACGGCTGTTTAATGAGTCTGAAAGATGATCTAGACAAATAATCTTCCATATTTACACAAACTGCATTCTTTGTTTTTAGTTTTTCAACTACTCAAACATTCAGTTTATCTTCAATTGGAAACATTTCAGTTGCTGTATTTTAAATAAGATATTTAATGCCATAGTCTTTATGCACTATTTTAATAGCATGTACCACATAAAGTAATATAGCCTCAATTTTTTCCAACTAAGACACAACAGGTTGGTGCCTCTCAGTCCCACAGGACAACACAGCAGTTCAGAAAGGAAGAGTAATATGAAAAAAAGGTTTTGGAGCTCCATTTCCATGAAAACTACAGTGTGCAAAGTTTAATACCACAAACCTCTACCCATCAGCTAAACATTCTGACAACCAAAGCACCAATGTAGCTTTTTCCTCACCATTAACAAGTCAAGAGATACTTTTTTATACAACTCTTGGGTATCTCAAAATTTTTCGCATTCAAGGGCTAGACAGATCTTTCCATACCACACATTTTGAGCTCTCCTGGCCATGCAGCTAACCCCCCTGCTAGGGAAAGCACTGGTTCTGCTACTGGAGTAATTCAAGTTGCCCTTGTTCCTGTGGGAAGACAGATGATGGTGAATGTGGTGTCAGCACTCCTTTACCACAGGGCCTGGTAACAGAGTTCCTGTGATGGAAGAAAACCACAAGACAACATACGGGAAATGGCAGAGCCTACATCTGAACAATCAAACCACAAGTGGCAGATTGAGGCTAGCCCAGTTTGTTTCTGGACATGGGGAGTTTACTGAACACAGCCACATACAGAGCTGCAGGACTCTTCCGCAGCGCAGGAGACTTACAGTTTCCAACTGTAGCTGGCTGATCTGCAGCTATAATGCTGCTTCTGAACTTGCCTAGTAAACATTTCTCCAATTTCTACATAGTTTAGATTGTAAAATCTCTGGGTTAGAAACTGGTTTACTATGTGCATGTTGAGTGCAGAACGATCAGGAATCCTCTTTAAATTCTTGCTCCCTAGAATGTGTATACTGCTTTCTAGGGTCTTTATAACAGTTTGTACACGTCTCATATGCTCAAAAAATATTTCCTATATTTATCCACTGTACAGTAAGGATATGGGTTTTTTTAAGCAGATGTGAACAGCATACCTTTCCCAGTAGGTATGTAATCTATACGTTAATGGGAAAGTATTGTTCTGAAAATGCATAAGCAATGAATCACACCAGATTTGTCAGGCAAGTTTAAACAATTATATTTTGCTTCATAACAGTAAGAGTGTTTAAGTGTATGCCACTCTGATATAACTCATTTTAGCTTACCAAAGTAAACCATTTAATGAACAGGTGCAGCAACATTTTGATAGTCACTGTGCGTAGAAGTTACCTCCTTTTACAGGTACTGTCAGCTTTAAAGCATTTCATGTAAGGGACCAGAAACACCAGACTTCATAAATTCTCCTGCTCACAGAATGCCTTACTGCCCACAAGACAGACATAACCTATAGTTTTGAAAATATACCCAGACTTACACCTGAAAGCCAACTCGCTAATTCAAAGCACGCACGATCCCCTTACACAAGTAGTGCATTTACCATGATGCTAAAGGAAAGACTGGCACTGCTACCATTCCCTGCCACCCAAACCTCTACTCTCTTCTGATGAGAATGCCTGGAAGATTACTTGAAACTCACCAAAGGGTCCTAAAAAACTACTGTTCTTTACTTCTTGTAACCACTACAGATTTTTGAATGCTCCTTCTAACAGGCTGTTGTTATTATAAAATCTAACACTTTATAGCTGTTGTATTTTTCTGGAGTGTTGGTATCCTCCATATTAATTTATCAGAGCCATACACAGCTTCTCCTCTAAAAACTAATAAAAATTTACAGATTTCAGGCCCTGAAAAGGATGCTTTTAGCAAGAACTCTTTTGAAAAGAACTACCAAGTCCTCTGAGTAATGTCAAGTCAGTTACAAATCAGAGAAGCAATCTGTAAGCTTTTTCCTGGCACTCAATATAATCAATTATACCATATTCTACCTTAGCAAAACAGAGATGTAAAGATTCAGAGGATTCTCCATAGTAGCTTGAATTTTTCAGAACCAGTGAGCAGAAAACAATGAACTACCACTACATCTGGACCCAAAGGCCCCACACCCCCAAATACACAAATTCTTGCAAATGATCCACTTATTTAACCAAATACTTGCTCATACCTTAGCAAAATTGACATTTTAGGAGGAAAAGTTTAGCAGAGAGTTCCAGCTGCAAGTCTTCACCTTCTAAAACTGCTGCTTTTGTGATACTCTTGTCCTACGATTTCTCTCTTAACACTGCTGGGGACTACACGGAGCAGCATTGCAGCTCAGAACAGGAAGGCCTGACAGGTCAGATGTATTTTTCTTTTCCATTAAATATGGAATCAAGCTCCAGGACTCAGTGTTTATCTTTGACTCTCTTATTACCCTGAATTGACTCTTGTTATCTGGCAATCAATTACAGCTTTCAGATGAAGAAAGATCAACAGCTTCACACATTGTCAGCTTTCTACAATGAAGATAAAGTTCATTATGCAGAAGCCAGATTCTTCCTAGAACAACTCTCCAGATCAGATTGAGGCCCCCCTTCTCCTGAATTCAAGGCCAGCACAAACCACCTTTCACTTAAGTGAAAGCCATACTGGTTTGGTCTGGTTTCTTCGACACATTTATATGCGTACAGCTTTTAACGTCAAAGCGAAATACTTCAACATGGAGACCTATCTGTTGAATAGAAACAGACAGTTCAACAATAGCCCAAATGTAAATTCAATTTCCTGATGTGCTCCTAGCAGGCACTCAGATTTTAAGACAACATACATGGGAAGCAAGTTATGCCCAACATATCTTTAGGAACACTTTGCATTAACATTGCTAATATTGCCACCATGTAGTCTCTTCACTGACAGCAGCATCCTTTAGATCACCAATTCTAACTAACATCCACCTAAAAGGGCAAGGGGTGAGAAAAGAAAAGATGTGTGTGTACACATTTCAAATGGCAGGAAAAACAGCCTGGAGAGCAACTCTTTTTTTGCCCTCCCTACTCCCCTGCCCCTTCTTAAAAAAAACCCCAAATAAATCAAGATTCTTTTAAAGCTAACAAGCCAGCCTTTAAGCATGGTAACCATTCCAAGTATACAAACCACTGCTTAACAGCACTGCAATGCAATCCTTAAAGTCTTTAAGTAACTGTTTATTTCAGTTTGGAATACCTAAATACACATCTACCCCATTATGTTGATGCTCTCATAATTTAACTTCATAACAATTGAGTATGACAGCTCTTGCCATTCTAGAATACACCAGGAAAGCTTTCAAATATCAAATGCAAAGCAGACTACAGAACATCACTAAAAATACAGATTTCTTAATTCTTAAGCAGACTCTGAAAAGGCCATACAACTACTTTTCTTCTTTCACCAACATGAAGCGTCTTGTCTCTGCATCTACGCGTATTTTGTTTGAAGTGAGCTGCTCTCTTGTCTCATACAGGAGAAGAAACCTCCGCCCAGGTCACAAACAAACCCAGCTAACCAAACCATGTACCCAAAGTCATTCTTCTTCCTCAAACTCTGACTTTCCATACTGCAGAACCAACCAGAAAGGACTCTTCCATTTTCTGGAAAACAAGGTAGTGAAGCTAGTATTTCTGCCTCCAAGTAAACAAACCATTTGGTCACAAACTATTACATAGTTAGCTAAACACTAGCAAGTCACCATCACATCTCTTCCAGCTTGTACTTTATACACCTGCTTCAGTACCTTATAATAAAGTGGGAATAAAATGACCCAGAACAGGTTGTCAGTGAAGGAACAGAGGGAGCACTAAAATACGAGTCTAATCAAGAAAAAACGTACAAAAAACCAAAATACTTTATGACATCAAACTATATGGAGTGAATTAAATTTCTTAACTTGTAAACTGAAGAAAATGGAACCTGTTCAATTTAAACAGAACATCTGGTCTGTGAGGATGAGAAATTAATAAAAGTTAAAAAAAACCAAAACAAAACTCCACCATCACACAAAGTTTACCTCTGGTGCTAAACCATGTTTTGAATAGGTTCTCTTCCACAGCATGTTTTGGGGAATTGCGGGAAACATAATTGGAAACTACAAATGTGCTAAGCAAACAAGTTGAGATGCTAGTATGACGGCATAAAGCCAAGTGGTTTTAATTTAAGAGTTCAGTTCCAAGATAACAGCAAAAACACAGCCCATCTTTATCAGAAGGATTTGAAGGGCAGCACCATCCTAAGGGAATCACAACCCTGAGGGCACAGACATTCAGTACTGAGGCCTCAGAAGTCAAGAAGGTCCCACTCAGCCGAAATCAGCAGTCAGTAGGGCAGATAGCAAGAGAAAATTTCTGAGATTTAAAGTAAAACAGACCAAAAAAAATCCCCAAAACCATATTGATGTCCTAACAATAGCTACATAACCAAAACCACACAAAGGACACTGCTCACCTAGGCCCCAGGATTCCAGTTCTCTCAAAATATTAACAAACAGCTACAGATTACCTATGACAAAGTTTAACCTGGAAATTTAAATCACTGGCTTTCCAATGAACAGCATTAACTTCTTTTACAGAGGACTTTGTAGCTACTCTAATCTACAAACACGTAACATGAAAAAGTTCAGGGTACTACACTCAAGCTGAAAACCTTCAGTGTAGCTGAAGCAAACAGCAGGAGCATATGCAACAGAAAGGGGTAAAAATATACCCTGATGTTCCTGTGAAACTAGCTGTTTGGAAAGACAGTAAGATGTAAGAAAATCCTAATGAGAGAGAGACATATCTAAGTCCAGGGTTAGGAAAGAACAGAATCCATATAATTAATCAAGGGTCATTTTAAATCACAATGAAAATGCAGTATTTCTCAGCATTAGAGAACACTGAACCCCACAACAGAGTAGACATTTCTGTTTCTAACAAACAAACCTCCAACCACTGCCAAGGTGTGCAAGTGAACTTAACATGCTTTTCTTACCAATCTAAGGAGAGGTTTTACTCCACAAACTGATCCTCTTAAGATGAGAAAGACTGTTGCCAAAAGAATGGGCAGAGGAACATGGGCAAGTGAAAGGTGACTACTGCTGACAGGGGGTTGAGGGGTAAAAGGAGGATGGAAAAAGCTGGCTAACCAGCAGACAGACAGATCAGGCTTTAGTCTACATAAAACCCATGGGAGAGAAATAACCTAACTAGCAAATTTTGGCATAAAAAAGCACAACTATGGTAAATCTAATGAAGTATACAAAAAAATCTTCCCAATGAACATAAAAAGACAGCAGTTTTGGACAAATAGTATACATTTCCCTCTGCTGATTACAGTTTCGTAATTGCTGTATGCAAACTTGTTAAAATACAAAGTAGAGAATATAAGGGTTTTCTGACAGGGAGAAAAAAAAAAACCCCAAACACAAGAACTCCTGGTCGATTTCCCATGAACTGCACAGTTGATAGGGAAGTGCATTTTGGATAGGTTGTTGGGTTATCTGGACTCTGCCATTCAATATTAATTCTTGTGCTGCTGAAAGAACAGGAATATACTCCCTGTGTCCCTTCTTCCCTAAGATGCATCAGTCTATTTCCTTTTGGAAGCATTTTTAAAATCACTGTATCTCACTTTTTTAAAATGCTGTTTGAATATTATTTACTTCACTTTTCCCAGCAGTTCAACAGTCCAGAAATCTGATCTAAAACAAAGCAAACTCTGGCTGCTGGATAGGCAAGTAATTTTCTGCAAATCACTCTACAGCACAAATCAATTCTTTAACATGAAAAAAAAACCCTGTAATGATCTTTAGACTTCATGTCTGTGCTGCCAGTTTTTACATTTCAATTGTCTGGCCAACAACCTGGAAAAGAAAAGTGAATTACAGAGAAATACGTTTCTGAGGGAACCTCTCCTAACACCTTGAACAAAGACTTATGAATAAACCACTTGGGCCAACTCCAGATCAGCTAGGAGACATTTGTGGGTAACAACTTCAGAATGTGCAATTCTCCCTGCCTAGGCACTGCATTCTAAGGATCTCTTGATCACTGTGTGTCTCATCAGATGGCTGTAGGCAGCAGAGGCAGAGATGAATTTACAAGCTGCCTACCAATGCCTTAACTTGGCCACAAACCAACACCACATACTCATGCGAGTGGGTATATGCCACAAGGACAGCAACTCAGAATGGCTCATTCAGAGCTCAGGGAGTGATTCATACAAGGGAGAGGACAAGAGCTCCCCAGGGTCTATTCTATTGGAATTGGGGCTAAACCAGGCATACAATTATGTCTAAGGCAATCCAGTGACATCTCATTTCTGACTATTCCCTCTACTGATCCTACCCCTTGGAAGTACAACTGAACTGCCTGAAAGACACACATGGCTCAAGAGCAAAGTATGGGCCAAATAAAGCAACGGAGAGCTCTTATTTCAGAGTGATGGGATTTTCCCCACACATTGCATACAGCTGCACTTTCCTTCAACACCACAGAGAACACATCTATTGCACAGGTGTAAACGCAACCTGCTTGAGGTGCAGCACAGAACCCAAGAAAGACAAGCACTAATGTAGGCAATAGACAAAACCAAACAGAAAACACACTACTGAGCACCTTTAAAAACTACATCCCAAACCTAGAAAATGCTAACATGCACGTCTATGACAGCTTTCAAGACTGAAAGCAGTGTCACAATTAATAGTGATGGGCCTGAAAGCTACTGAAGTTGTTTTGTAAGATTCAGTGAAACAAATGGAACCGTATTTCATTTCAATCTTGTTCATTATTCAGAAAACAAGTCAACATTTAGTTTTATTTGGCTTTATTTATCTTTATAACAGGTTTTTAACCAGATTTTTCTTTACGCTAGCTTTTCCTGATCGAATTCTTCATCCATCAAACTTTTCTCATCTTGTCCCAGGAATTATTATGCCATTATTTTTACAGTGGGATTTATTTCATATTAGTGGTAGGAGATGGAAAGTATGGAATAATTAATAAAGAGACAATATAGCACAGAACATCTGGCATGGCATCTACCTATTCATTTCCCAAACTTTTACTACAACTGCATGTGCATCATGTACAGGAAGAGTTAGCATAGCAAATACTGCTATGAGCAACAGAATCATGACAAGGTCCTTCCTGAGTCTGTTGAATAATGCTTAATGTGACAAAGGGAAAAAGGACAACTGAAAGAACATGCAGCATATTATTAGTATCTTGAAAGCTCTTTATCTTGGAATAGCTACCCCTCAGTATCAGTAATGAGACTACATTTTGAGGATTAGTATAACTGTATTTTCTCCTCTACTTTGCACACCTTAACTACTAAATCCAACACATCAGTTCATGGGCATTGCAACAGAAAACATCTGCTGTGCTTCACTGCAGAACAGCCCACTTGGAAAAAGAGTTCCCCCCATCCAGAATTTCTCTCCATGTCCAGTAATCCCTTCTAGGCTCTTAAAAACAACGTTGAGTTAGGTAAGATCACAGTGTACTTCGTATGTCGAAATCTCTAACTGCAAGACCTTGTCCAACCGTGAGAGCCCTCCTATATCAATAAAACAGAAAAGTCACTACATAAAGTATACCACAGAAAAATAGCAACAGTGAATAATATCCCTTCTGGAAATGCCCTGATTTGAAAGACTTATTTTGAATTCCTACAACTAGGAGTTTAAATAATAAGCCATCTGCTAGAACCAGATACCTCAAGTTACTGGCTACTACACCATACGCAGAACAAGCCTGACAAAGAAGTCAACACTCTGAGCACACACAAACTACACAGGTGATGTCCTGGACATGTTCATTACAAGGAATGGCATCCACTCCTTAGAAACTTGTCACTCTGTACATGTGTCATATTTTCCTGGGATTTTTAAAGGTCTGATTCCTCACTTGCAATTGTTCTCTAGGTTATTCTCAATTGCCAAGGGCAGTCAAAAAGCAGGTTCTGATTTGACAGAAGGATTTTGGTGGCTTTTTAACACCAACAATTTCTACCATTTAACTGCAAACTGTCAGAGCCAGATTGTTTCAAAGAAACAAACAGGGTTGTTAACACAAACCCCATCATTTTGCACTCTTCACAGCTAAGGACACTGATACCAGAGAGCAGGTTTACTGACTAGCTGACTCTCACTGTCTAAAGTACTGCTCTAAGCATTTAGTCCATTTAGAACAAATATATAGATACTGAAAAACAAATGCATCTTCAGTAAAACTCTTTTTTTAATGACAGCATCTGATCTGAACATCTGCTACAGTGACGGAATCATCGGGGAGACAAACCACTCTTCTAAAGTGCTTTTAATAAAGTTTTGTCCCAGACAACTGCCAGTTTTGGCAGCAACTGGACAGCCAACTAACACATCCTCCTCAAGTTTCTTGTCATCTCTGACCACTGTAGTCTGTGTGTGCATAAATGTGATACTAACTTCTCTAAAGTCTCCTGAAAAGCCTTAAACAATCATATCTAGGTTCCATGCAGCCTTCTCCTGGAAAGGGAAGATTTACTGCACAGTTGTAAGGCCAAAAGCAGTAAGTTCTCTTTGTTCAGAGTTAAAAACAATGTTCTGGTTAAGAAAAAATGACAGAATGCATTGCTTTATGACTGTATGCTACCAAGTTAGAAGAAATGTTATAAGAAAATATGAAGGCTGCCCTTTGGGTTGCTTTAGTGTACTGGAGAGCCCTCATCAATCAAAAGTAAGAAAGTCCTTGCTAGTGTCCCATAGAGCTGTATCAGTATTGATACATTATACCATACTACTCCTACTATGATTGATAAACAAATACACAATACACAGAAAAGTTTATGCTTATAATCCCCAATAAGATAAAAGAAGCCTATTTATAATTACCAGAACGTACCTAATGTCTTGGCCAAAGTTACACAAGACATCTGTGGCGAGAACACTAAAAGACTGTGTGTCTATATAGCAAACATCTGCCTTGAACACAACATTATGTCAAGAGACATAAAAACTAACAGCCTGGGCTGCACATATGCAGGTGACGTGCTGCCTGCCTATCTCCACCAGCTCCCTCTTCGTCTACGTAGGGGAATGTGCAGCAATTACTGTTGCTTCAGACAGCTCTGTAAAAGGTATCCAAACAGAAAGAGAGCAGCAGAATTTGTGCATTTCAGCTTCATTTGCTGCAAAACCAGACGCTCCCTGTCCCCCTGGGGAAGAGGCAGTGAGCAGGGAGAAGCACACTGCACATTCATGGGTCACTTGTTGGTGATGCAGACTAACAGGTCACAAGATAACACCAGTTTTGTGACAATCTCAAAAAGCGCATCCCACTCGGAACAAAAGCTCGCTGCATTCCATCCCTCCATCTGTTTCTATGCTCAAAAGGACTAAAAGCCAGGAGCAGTCCTGAAGAAGAAATATCTACCTAGAGAAATAACAGAAAACACAGCAAATTTCATTTGCTGCATTCAGTTATAAGGGAACAGACCAAGAGCTCCACGAAATGGCTGTTCTGCAAGAATTTAATATGGCACAGGCCTTTTGCATGTACCAAAAATAAACAGGAGTTTCTGCTATCTGAGGAGGGAGTGCAAAGGAAGTTAAAAGCAGAGGTCACCTATGGAGCCAGAAGAGAGTAGGCAATGCCTCTTCCCAGAAGGCTTTTGGTTCTCATCATCACTCCTCAAAAAAAGCAAACTATGAAGGAAGAAATATAAGTTGTCCAGCTTTCCAAGTACATTTTTTTGGAGTTACCCATAGAGTAGAAAGGATAAAACCCCCCAACAAGTTAATAGAATAGATTTATCTTATTTTTCTGAGTTACAATACCAGTCGTTTATGATTTAAAAGCTGCATTTGTGTCAACAGAGGTGTGTTTCAGTTGTTAATTCTCTGAGTTTCCTAATCTCCTTACTTACGTAGCTCCTACTGCCATTTCCATCCTCATGATCTTCAAAATCTCCCCAGAACAGACAGCCCACTGACTCTCAAGGCAAGTGCTCTGCTCCCCAGAGCACACAATACGTGACAAACTGCTGATCACAGAACCTAACTCTTGATCTACAGTGTTCTTGCCATTACATGGTGAGGAACATGTCACAAGTAAACTAAATGGAAAAAATCCTAAGCCTTTCAAAAAGTATTATTCTATTTCACTCACTACATTGTGATCAACTAGAACTTCAACTTCCATGTGCTTTTAACATCAAACATGCAAAAAAGCTCATTACACCTCTAAGATTAAACTGGGACAGTAAATTCACCACTAACTGTATTGACAAGATTCATGAAATACTTTGGCTTTTGAACTACACCATTTTAAGAAAAATGTATTAACCTCAAATAACACCATCAATTTCCTCCTTTCAAAATACCTGTCAGGTCCACACAGCATGGAAACTACAAAAAACTGACACAAAAAACACCCTTACATCAAGAGATTTGGATTGCAGAATCACAAGATTCACGAGAACCCACCGCACTGTCAGACAGCTCATGCAACAGGATCCTGTCCCCTGTGCTGGGCAGGCCATGCTGCCTGCAAGGTGGCTCACTCTCTTGTCTTGGAGGTGCTCAGAGAATCAGGCAACTGGATACTGTTCCTTAGGTTTCTGTGTTGGTTTTGTTTGTTCGTTTCTGAAATTTACAACTCAAAAAGCAGCCTCTGAACTGACAAGACAATCCAAGCTTCACTGCATAGGGGAAGAAAGTCATTTCCTCCAAGTCGTTGTAGGGAGGAGCCTCTCAGAACACGGCTAAATAGACAAAATTACACACAGACAACGCTGACATGTTAATGACTACACCTGCATTTTCCTGGGACCTTGCAGCATTGCTCACATTCTATGGATCGAGAAAAAATGAGATTTGTATAAAACAACACATGAATCAGCAAAAAATCAAGTTTAAGGCTAGGGGGGCAAATTTTTCAAACCTACTTGTTCTTCTTAAAGCACAGCTAAAGCCTGTTGATACCACCAGTATACTTCAAATTCTGTTGCAACTTTGTGTACTGAACATTTTTAAAAATTCAGCATTCACCCAGTTCACAAACAAAGAAACATCCTATGTAATCATCTGTCAAAAACTCAGTTTTAGTGTTGCTCAGCATTATCATTAAAGAAATTTGCATTACAGCCGTTTCTCCTATCCAGCACTCATCGCCTAATTTTAAACCAGCTTTCTTTTCTGCTTTACTATCACTTTCATTCAAGTTTTAGAAGAAAGAAAAGAAGGGCTTCTCATTCCTTTCAATACAGTCCCTTCCTAAGAACTGCCCATCTTGCTGGCTAAGAGAACTTCATGGAACAAAGTCTGAAATCAGAGGAACAAAATTTTGTAATGGAAATGCAGTTAAAGCCCTGAGGGCAACCAGAAATCAGGAAGGAGCAGAGTGACTAGTCTTTGATATTGCAAATCAAAAAACAAAATCATATTTTCAGGTACGTATTCAAAACATACTTCAAGACACCAGTAAAAATACTTACACATGGTTAACACCATCCACCATGCAGAAACACCTGAACACTCGCAGTACTTACTGCCCTACAAAACTACCACTTTTCTTCTGAGGTGATAAGCACATCGCACTGGCTCCTGTGGACCACTGAGGGCATAACTTAAGCAAAACCAAGTGTGATCCAACCTCTTCTCCCCATCTGACAGGAGATAAAACAGAAATTTTCCTTAAAATAGCTCACACCAGAGGTAGGGGAGGACCATGAAATTCCTTGGACAGTTAAAGTGGGCTTCCTGGAGCCCAGCTCCTGGAGCCAACTTGACAGAGACCGGACAGGCTATGCTAGCGGGAGGCAGCAGCACACCTTACCAACTGCTGACAAATTGGGACACATTTTATCTGGCACACATTTAACATGACTCCTTCCACGCTCCTGACTTTGGGGTAACTAAACACCAAGCTAACCACATGGAAAATGTTTTAAAACTGAACACATCTATCAGCAAACCTGTGATGAACTTAAGAGATGACCCAGAACCAAACCAGGCTTACCTCCACCAGTTAGAAAAGTCCAAACGAGACCAGTGTCTGTACAGTCAGACATGGTAAGTGCCCTGATGGGTCTCCAGGTGCATGGGGGTAACCTGCCACATGCACCACACTCCTAGCCCAGCCTGCTGCTTTAGCAGATGATCTCAGTGACAAAAGCACAACTGAAATGTAGGCACACTGAAGGCTGCCCTCCTCGCTCTGCCTGTGCCCAGTGGGACCCACTGCTGCCAGCAGGGCCAATACACACACTGTGCACCCCCAGAGGTGCAGCTGCAGCTCTTGCAGCTATTGCACTGCCACAGCTAATATGAACGTGTGATAAAGCCTACAACATGGGAGAACTTCTAAACATAGGGTAGCAAAAGTCAACACAAATGACAGTACACTGGGCAGGTTGTGGTGTAACTGTCAAAATCAGTTTAGTCTCTGAAGAAATCCTTCACATCCCTAATAGCTATCACGCTACCTATTTTGATAGTTTCATGAAACACTAATTCACTGCTTTCATTTACTGCTTTCAAGTTACTGTTCTGCGAGTACTACATGCTAACATGATTATTTACCATATAAGAAAACTCCTACTAAAAATGTCTCATTTTTTTTCAGAAATCATAGAATCATAGAAGGTTGAGGGGTTGAAATGGACCTTAGAGATCATCTAGTCCCAACCTTCCCTGCCCTGGGCAGGGACACCTCCCACTAGACCAGGTTGCTCAAGACTGAACACTGCCAGGGTTGGGGCTTCCAGGGCCTCCATGGGCAACCTGTTCCAGGGTCTTACTATCCTCACAGTAAAGAATTTGTTCCTAATTCCAATCTCCATTTCCCTTCTTTCAATTTATACCCATTACTCCCTGTCCTAGCACTACAATTCCTAACAGAATCCCGCTCCAGCTGCCCTATAGCCCCTTCAGTCACTGGAAAGTTGCGATGAAGTCTCCATGCAAACCTTTCTTCTCCAGGCTGAACAGCCTCAACTTTCTCAGTCTGTCTTTGTAGGGGACAAACTCTTCCACTCATTATCTTTAAATCACTGATACAACAAACCCAATGGTTTCCATGACTCAATGGATGTATCCAAAAGCAACTGCACTAACCTGCCTTGACTTAAACCTAAAAAGCAAGAGGAATTTCCATAATTAAAGACTAAAAAAATAGTAACAAAATTTATTTCCCAAAAATCCTTCATTTGGACCAGTACCCACAACAAACTTAACAATGTATTTCATCTCTTCTCACATGGTAACTGCTGGTCAATGAGAACCTTGACACCTAAGATAAACCAGCATTGCTCTCCAGTCTTTCTACACACAGACACCTGTGGCTGCGAGCTCCTGACTGCATGAAGCACTCACCCTTGCTGCCAGCTCTACAGTGGGATGGTGATGTGCCACAGGACACAGGAGGAGACTCCCAAGGACACCTTTGCAAAACCATGTCACTGAGTACACCTCCAGCTGAGCATGGGAGGTCAGTGCATGTGCATCCGGAAGGTTCCTGCTTCCAACGCACGGCCCCACTGCCTTTATCAGAGCCTGCCCTCCCTCCAGCAAAATCAACAGCAGGCACAAACAAAGCCGAGCAGGGGACCCCTGTTTAGAGAGGCACAGGGGAAGCAGAGGACCAGGTGGAGACTGGAGGTCAGCCTTGTGGCCCAGCACCAGTCAGGAAGGAAACTGGCGGTGGGAGGGGGCAGCTGAGTGACCTGCTTCAGGAGAGGGCACACACCTCACCCAGGGACAGCAGGGATGGTGTCGCACTGCCAAAACCTGCAGCTTCTGACAGGCACTGCTATTGCTGCCTCACCGCTTGCATCCTTGAGAAAGATGGGATTTCAAAGGTGCAGGAACAACAGAAAAAGAAGTAAAAATAGCAGGTTCTTTCTCTGTTTTTTTTTTTTGTATGAACAAACTTGAAGAAAAAGCAGGATTTAAGGAAAGCAGCAGGAAGGTGGTGTCAGACGCTGGCAGAGACTGGTGCCTGTTGTTTGCACTTCTCTAGAAGAAAAAAAAACAAACAAGTGAAAGGCTCGGAGAGAACAGTACATTGCGATTTAGCCAGGAGAACAAATCAGGTCAACTTTCAATCACACGACACAGAGGAAAAAACCCAAAACATCACTATTAAGGTCATTTACTGGAAATTTTTTCATTGTCATAGTTTCAGTATTTCACACCCAAATTATGATATATTTTGCAAGAACAACAACTAGGAAGAGAAAACAAGACATATAATATTAATGTGATCTAATGCACCATCAGAATGTTGTAAACTCTACATGTTTCTATTCTTCTCTTTAAAAGCAAACAGCAATATAAAAAGCCAAAAGTCATGATATGACAAAACTAGCTGGATTAATCCAGCAGCCAAACTTTGTACCATCTGCAGTAGTCATCAGGTTTAAACAAATTACATATTTGAAAAACTGAAGCAAGTTTTTAAGAAATATGCAATAAGAAACAACATTTTTCCTGAAAAGCAGCTGAAGTCTTTGTGCGAGTTTAAGTCGTTTAAGAGACTGCTATGGGGGATGTGGAGTCCTAACAGCAACATTAGCAGTCCCAATGACAAACTGGCTCATCAAGACAACATTCCCTGTATACTTAAAAGTGTGTACATGCAGGACATACAATTGCCTCTTCCTTAGTCATAACCACTTGTATGTTCTGGACATGACAGCATGTAAATCTGCAATCCACCAAAAGCTACAGCTGCAAGACACAATGCCTGAAGTACCTACATGCTTTCAGCTCAAGGTACAGTTACAAAACTAAATAGCTAGAAGTTTGGGTGTATGGGACATTATTCCTAAAAAAAAAAACCCCAACTTTTATTTTTCTCTTATAGATATAGCATAGAAAGGGACTCTAGTACTCGCCAATCTCTCAAGTAATTACAGTCAGGCTTCATTTCCTGTAAAAGGCACTCTGGAGTTTCTTACCACCATCCCTATCTCTTAAAATCCGAAGTGCAGAGTGCTTTGTTCATAAGGACATTAGAAAGAATGCACTGCAGCCTTTAAGTTCCCACCTACTTAATGCTCTGCAGATATGATGAGGCAAGATCCATTGCTTCATGCTCCTGCTGCCACCCCTCAGCAAGCAGAGGTGGTCCTAGGGAATACCAACCTTCTCCATGACGTTCAGTTTCATGTCAAAGCTCCAGTAAATGGACTTTCCCACTCCAAAGTGGCCAGATTCCTGTCACAGTTATGTAGTCAACAACCCCCAGCTTTCCCTCTAAACCCCTGAAGGACACTTGTTGGCCTCAAAGCCACACCAGCTAAAGCCCTGGAGCACAGGGTGGATAATTCTTCCTATTTGTGTATTTTTAAAATACGCTCCAGCATTAAATGTTTAAGCTAAACTTCGAGTGGTAAGAATCTATGGTGAGGTTTAAAGTTTATGATCTATTAAATTCATACAAGGGAAAAATACATTCAAACATGATAAACTTTAATGCTCTGCTGGCAGACAAACCATCACATCGCTGGGAGCTGCTGGCGAGCCGCCTGAATAGGAGTTCTGAAGCTTTCACCCGCAACTGCTTCTGCCATCTTCATTTGTTCAACCACTTCAACAGTTGGTTCACTCAGAACTCTAAAGAGCAACTGACAACTCGGAATGCAGGAAAGCCTGGCTTTGTTTCCCAAATGATGACCAAGAAGGAATGGTGGATTTGATCTATTAACTCCCAGTCTGGCACAGCACAGTGACCAGAAATAAGTGACTCACGGCACAAACTACAGGCAACTCCACTCAATCTGGTTTAAATGCAAAACACATTTGGATGTATTTGTTTCTTCTTATGTATGTAGCACAATTAGGATTCATTTTATTTAGCTAACAAAGTTAGCTAAAAGCTGTCTAAAGCATGGGGAATTACGTTTCTTAAACATTAAGAATCTCAGCTGCATAACTACTTAAATAAATGCATATAGATGTGTACCCTCCTGCGTAGCAAGAGGTATGATCAAATTAGACCAATTAGAATCAACTTTTCTTTAGGAAAAATAATTAAGCACAAATGTAAAATAAAATTAAAAACAATTATTTAATCAGGGTTTCCTGCTCACTGATTTAAGTCATGATTAAAATTAGTAATATAATCATTGATTTCAGTCAATCCCTCCAGCACGGACCCACCCCGAAGGCTCGCACAGCCCCAGCCTTCCCTCAGCATCTTCACCATGTCCAACCTCACTTAAGACCTTCTGCTCCCTTCTTCTAGGACTAAGTTTGACTGGGGTCAATTAAAGCTTACAAGCATTCATATTCCTGCCACCTACCACACCCTCCCCAGGGAAAGGCTGGTTGCAAGGATTTTGGCATCTTCCAGTGCTTTGCTCAGGAATGAAAGAAACGAGTAAGACCTCCTAAGAGAAGATGTCTGGGAAGAAAGCACACCCTTACTTCCTATCCTAACCAGAGCATCTCAGTAAGGATGGAGTCAAGATGATGGGAAACGTAGGATACCTTCAGATGCTCACTAACACTTCCCTACTGCTACTGAACTTGAACCTTAAGTACTGAACATGAAATGCAGTACTCGCTGCTTTTTATCTTCAGTAACCATGAGAAGTTTTCCACTTGCAGGCTCACTGTAAAACTGAATTACATTCTGTTGGCCAGTGTCCGTTTAACTGCTCTCCAACGGTCACAACTGAACTACTGGCATTCTCAACAGAAACCCTGACCACTCTTCTTCCTCTACGCACCTTCATATCCACTCAGAGCAATCTTGCAAACCAAATTTCCCTTTTCCTCTTTACAGCTGAAACACACCAAGCCAAACAGAAAGAAGTTCATAAATACAAAGCCTTTCTTCCTCCCACTTGTGTGCTTTTATGCTTTTTAGCTACCGTTCAGGAAATACTCTACTGCATAAACACAATTTACCAAGTGCAACATTTTTTTCTTGCGTAAAAAAGCTCAGCATGGGAGCAAGAAATTTAGTACAGGAGTAGACTGGATTGGGAGCAAGTACTACTTCAAAACACAACCTTACACCAAGCACACGAAAAGCATAAAGGGTTATTTAAGCCTGTCATATTTCCATAATCTCAATTCTTAAGGTATATACCATATAAGGCAGCAACTCAATTCTTAAGTTCTACAGAACTAACTTTGATCGTGATGCACGAATATACAGCTGTGTTTCCCAGGAGTCCCAACAGTATTTTGCAATCATTTAGGATAACCAGGCTCTAAGAAAATCCAAAGAAATGTCAAGACTAATTGCAGACCAGAGTTATTACTAATAAGCAAGTTTACTTCAGCTTACTAAATAGAAAAAGACTTACTTGCTGAAAGAAAGGTGAACAAGAAAAAAAACCCAGAGAAAAAAAAGACTGAGAGAAATAACAAGCTTTTTATTTGAATTGAGATAATAATAAATAAATACAGCCTGTCCTTAAAGATATTGATTCTCCCCCCATTTAAAATGGAATAGGTTATGGGAAATTCCATTCCAGGCAGCTTAAAACAGAATTAAAACAATCACCGAAGTACTAATTTGGTATATTCACTACAGCACTTGCCTTTTAGAAAACCAGACTCAAACAAGGATCTGTGTTTAAAAAAAGGTCATCTTTTCCCATTTCTCCTCTGGGCATGCGACAAGATCTCGTAAGAACCTGGCATAAGCCTCAGATCGCTATGAGAAATGCATCTTCAACAAACCCAGCAACAATATCACAAGCTGGAATTTGTGTGTGCCACTGGCACAACACAAAGTCTCACACAACACATGCCCATGCTGCAGACAGCCAAAGTAACCTTTTATGATTGCTGTGCTCATTCTGAGTAAAAATATACCATAATCTTTAAATGCAAAGTGTTCCCATTCTTCTCTGCTCCCATACAAACTAGCCAAGTCCATAAACTTCTCAATCTCACAAGCTGGAATTTGTGTGTGCCACTGGCACAACACAAAGTCTCACACAACACATGCCCATGCTGCAGACAGCCAAAGTAACCTTTTATGATTGCTGTGCTCATTCTGAGTAAAAATATACCATAATCTTTAAATGCAAAGTGTTCCCATTCTTCTCTGCTCCCATACAAACTAGCCAAGTCCATAAACTTCTCAATCTACAGCTGAATGCTCTGCTCCCATAGCCAAGTCCATAAACTTCTCAATCTACAGCTGAATGATAAAAACCAACAAACTTACTGAGAACTTACTGCTAAAGCAAATAAAACAGCTGAGGTTTTACACTACAAGTGAACAACAGAAAACAACCCCGGTAGTTTTGATAAGATCAAGAAGCTTTCATGTTCATGGACTAATGTATTGCACATAGAATATGGGACACAACCTGGCACCTAAAAACATCTTCTAGACTGGAAAGCCAAGGAGGAAATAAACTGTACCTTTACACTCAGACTGATAACTACCATCATGGTTCAGGTAACAATAAATACAAATAATACACTAGTATCAAATTTTAGAAAATAAAAAGTTACCAAGAAAATCTGCTACACTTACAACATTAGTTCTTCGAAGACTGTCAAATGTACGTCATAAGCTTATTTACCATTTTCCCATCATATATTAACTTGGGCTCAAATTTGAAAACTGAAATTCACATTCTTGTTATGGTAATTCAGCGTTGTATCTGGCATTTAGTTTTTAGTAGTGCTGAAAGCCAACCACACACACAAGAAATAGCTTACAAAGCATTATGTTTGATTACCAGACACTGTGGCACTGACCAGTGAGCTAACTGTATCCTAGGCTGCATCAAAAGCAGCGTGGCCAGCAGACTGGGGGAGGCAATTCTCCCCCTCTGCTCCACTCTGCTGAGGCCCCACCTGGACTGCTGCATTAGCTCTCGGGCCTCGACGTAAGGAGAATGTGGACCTGCTGCAGGAGTTCAGAGGAGCACCACGAAGATGATGAGAGGGCTGGAGCACCTCCCCTATGAAAACAGGCTGAGAGAGTTGGGACTCTTCAACCTGGAGAAGAGAAGGCTCTGGGGAGACCTTAGAACAGCCTTCCAGTACCTGAAGAGGCCTACAAGAAAGCTGGAGAAGGACTTTTAAAAAGAGCATATAGTGACAGGACAAGAGGCAATGGCTATAAGCTGAGAGTAGGTTTAGAATAGATATTAAGAAGAAGTTATTTACTGTGAGAGTGGTGAGACACTGGCACAGGTTGCCCCTCTGGCAGTTGTGGCTGCTCCATCCTGGAAGCGTTCAAGGCCAGGCTGAATGGGGTTTTGAGCAACCTCAGCTGGTGGGAGGTGTCCCTGCCCATGGCAGATGGGTTGGAACTAGATGATCTTTACGGTCCCTTCCAACCCAAACCATTCTATGAAATCTCTTCTGACTCTCTGCCTTGTCAGCAGTGGCTTGAACATTCCCCATTTAAAAACAGCACTTTCCAGCTATGTGCTTTGGTGGGTTTAGTTACACGCATAAAGCAGACAGAAGTCAAGAAACTTCAAACAGGAAGTTGTGTGACTGCAGTTATGTGATCTGTGGCACAAAATGTAGCCAATCACACATACAGTATATAAAATAATACTGCATAACAGTCCTAAATTCCTGATAGCATCTACTGCAGGGCTCTTGACTGAGTGACCACATGTACCACACGTAAGTTATGGGCATATAAAACAACTGCCAGAACGACAGACATTTACAAGCTACACTAAAATGCAAACAAGAGACGGTTCTGGTACAATAAAAATGTACAGATGCAACTGTATTCATGTCCATCCCAGTCCTTTCATTTTAAAACCTTAAAACATAAATTCACATCAATACAGCTAAGCCATAATGCCACTCTAAGACAAGACACAGAAGAGAACATACAATGACAAATGCTCCTGCAATGCTGCAGCACATTTTAAAAGATTACAATAGTGTAAAAATATTATTTTCTCTCATTTCACCTGTACTTTCCAAGTAGTCTCTTCTGATGCTGACAAGGCTTTGTTTGTTTTTAAATAACTTTGTGCACTAGTTACATATGCCACAGCTTTTCCTTTTCACCTAGCTGAGATTCAGAGGATATTTTTAGGCGCTGGGGGTTCCTGTCCTTAACAAACCAGAACCTTTAAATGCCCATGAGACGTGGGCTCCTAGCAAACCTTCAGGGTGGATCAGAGGCGAGATCAGACTAAGCACAGCACATGTGGCACACCGGGTGAAGGCCTGCACATCCAAAGGCAGCGTGGCCATGGCGCTCCCCGAAGCCAGGCAAAGGGATCAGAACCCACAAACGAGAAGACCAGACTGGGCAACAGGCTCTGCCCAAACGCGCTGTACCTGTGAGCACTACCCACTGGAAACCAGCGCAGGCTTCCCCAGCGACCCAGCTGGGATCCAGTGTGGGCCAGCAGCCTCTGCACTGCTCCACAACTCATCACCCGTGTTAGGGTCACAAGGTATCACCAGTTCAGAACTGATGACCGCACAGGCTCCTACGAACACACTGCGCGTGTGAGCGTGATCCGACATCATTCTTTCATGTGTATGAGCCAATGCCCATGAACACACTGACGTGTTTGTGTTCCAGGGCCTACTGTGTCAGGCAAGGTACTTCACTGTAAAACGGTCATACACAAAAGTAAGGTGTGCCGATAACATCCCACGGGCCTGAACACAAAACACAGACCCCCGAGCACGTCTGGAAGCTAACAGAGCGAGGACACACAGTTATTGCGACCCCGGAACCCCATGCAAATACGGCACATTACAGCACCAAGCAAACACCAAGGTTCTGATTCCTCTGTAACCCCTGAATCTGTACTAGAGGATACAAATTACAGTACCCAGAAAAATCCATCAGCGTGAGTCATAAGAAAGAAAAATGTAAAAAGCATCATCATTATCACCAGCACGTGAAAAATTAATCCCACAAGAAATGGTTTTCCTTGTCTAAATAGAGGAACTTAAGGAACACCATTTTTCACTAAAATAAACAGATGTATAATTTACGCTGCAATAATCATTTCAGGCTTGTACAGCAGGTATTTGAAATACATCCAAAAATATCCCACATACACACATTATATGCACGCATATTCATAACGAGAGTTGCAACACTGAAGAGACCTACTCTTGATAAACTTAATACTCTGAATTGCACTGGTGGCCGTGGTTTCTCCAGGAGCTTCAGTTTCCCAGGGAAGACAGCACAAAATGCCTGCCACTTTACCCTGCATCTTCACCATACACCGTAATTCCTTCCCAGGTATTTTCTAGAGCATTTCGTGTCAATCTACCTGCGGGAGTGTGTGCAAAGGTGACACGGAGTGATACAAGTCAGACAACTGCTGGCGTGGAAAATGGAGAAACCGGACTGCATTAGACGTTCTCAGGGTGTCGAATCCCTGTCACCAAGTCCCTGCATCGTTTAGCGACCAAAAATACCCAATAAAACCTGAAAGGCAAGGAAGCAAGCAGCTCACAGGAAGACCTGAAAAACAAAGACTCCCCATCTTCGCCGTTATTCCTATTTTAAGTTAGCAAGTTTCCTGCTTGGGCGATGACGTTCTGCGGAGGCTACCAGAAACGCTACACGGTGTTCATTAAACTGGGGCAAATCAAGTAAAATTATACAACTGCTCGGCATGCAAGTGTCTGTGCATAAAAGTTCTCCACCACCACTACCCGGCGTTCGGCAAGTAGTTTTTTTAGCTAAAGTACCGAGCAGATCACCAGCTGTATAACTGCTACATCTTGTGGCAACATATTTCAGCACAAGGAAGAAAAGCAGACAATACCCGAAAGGGAACAGCGAAGGGACTTGTTTGCTCATAACCTTCATACAGATATTCCCTGCAAACACCCACAACACCCTGCTGCCGCCGTCGGTGTAACACAAGAGGGGAGGAGCAGGGGAGGGAGGAGGAAAATATTATCATCGAAGGCGTGATGGAGGACAGCAGAAAGTTGCAGTCATTGCGCGGGGGCCGCAGGGCGCCCTGT
>NW_008674715.1:0-2956 GCF_000695815.1 Acanthisitta chloris
TCAGGCGGCACCAGCTCCGTCCACCACCGCAAGGCGGAGGCACCAACCCTCGGGAACCCCGGCAGCTCCTCCTCCTCCTCTTCCCACCCCCAGGAATGAGACCCTAGGCATGGGGAGGGGAATCCCATCCTATCCGGGGCCGGGATACCCCCGAGGGGGTTGCGCAGACCTTGCCTCCATCCAGCCATCACCCTGAAACACCTACTGCTGCCCTAAACCGACGGGTGGCAGAACCACCAGCCCCAAAGAGCCACTCTGTTCCCTCCCGATGGAGATTTTCCAGCCCCAGGACTCTCCTCTGGCTCCATAAAGGCTTTTCTTAAATTTTGTTAAAGCAAGAAATTGTGTTTCCTTGTTTACGCTTCTGCTATCCCCAAAATTCCAACACCCACTTGAGTTCACCCAACAGGGGAGTGAATTTGCCCCCCAAAGTGAGTGGCCCCCAGACCAGTGAGGAGAGGCCAGTGCTGGCCACAGTGGCTGTTGGCACCTCCAGGAGGGCTGTGCTTAGCCCCAGTGAGTGGAGCTGGGTTCATCCAGAGAAACAGCCACTTCAGAAGATAAAACCCACTTGGGGCACCCCTCTGTCCCCCCAGCACAGTTCCCCCAGAGGATATTTTGCTGCCTAGGTTCCTGCCAAGGTTCCACAGGGGTTGTCCCTGCTGAGGTTTGCCCTTTCCTGCCTGCACACAGGAGGCTGATGGAGCCTGACAACTGCCCAAAGCCAACCTCAACCCAACACCACAGCCAAGGACTCTCCTATCTGCAGCAGCACCAGAACAAGCTCAGGGCAAAGGACTCTCCTACCTGCTCCCCCAGAGCACTGACGTGAGGAGGGGCTGGGGGTGAAGGGTCTGTGGTGCCCCAGGTGCAGCAGCTCTTCATCAGCAGGTAACCAGTGGGTTCAGCTGGCAGTTAGTGGGTTCAGCTGGTAATTAGTGGGCTCAGGTGCAGAGGAGCAGCACAGCCTGGCTGGGGGGTGCTGGTAGTCTTTGTTGGGGTATGGGGTGTACCCAGGTTCTGCTCTCCATCCCAGAGGGAAGGATCTTGCCACATCCTCAAGCTTTTCCTTGGAGCAAGCCCACCCCATGGCAGGACCAAGGGTCCCATCTTCCCCCTGCACAACACCCAGCAGCTCCATGGCAGGACCAAGGGTCCCAATCTTCCCCCTGCACAACACCCAGCAGGGACAGGATTTGGCATGAGGAGAGGGGGAAATATTGGGACCAGAACACGGGAAAACCATTGATGTCAGGATCGAGGATTTATTTACACATCAAGGAAAACTCTCACCCAGAGTCACGTGAGGAGGAAAAGCAAACAAACCCCAAGGAGCAGCGATTTGCCTCCTGAGCACAAATGCTCCCACTCCCAGTGCACCAGGCCTCCTCCTCTCCTTCTCTGCAAGGAGAGCCTAAAGGCATGATTTGTGTGCAGTTACCTGCACCATGGAAAATACAATCTCAAAATAAAAGCCACCTTTCCAGGGAGGTCTGTCCCTGCACAGGCAGATCATGGAGCAGCTCTCACTCCATGCAAGAAAAGGGCAGCAGCTCTAGTATTCATCCAGTGTGTCTGCCCGTGGGACTGAGAGACCTCGCTCCTTCAGCGCCTGCACCTTCAGCTTCTCCGACTCCTGCTTGGCCTGCTGCTCCACTCGCTGCTCCTCCAGGATCTCCTCGATGGATACCTGCTGCAGAGGTGTGTCACTCTCCTTCTCCAGGTCCTGCAGGAGAAAGAGCCTGTTCAGCTCTGTACGGCACCCCTGGACTGCAGAGCACATGTGCCCACACACCTTCCATGAATTCCATCAAAAAGAGAAGGGCATGGAAAACAGAGGTGCTGGAGGTACCCCAAAGAGTGGGGGGGGCAGGGACCCCCAGGACAGCCACGGATTCCAGGACAGTCCTGGGAGGGAGCACCTGGGAAGCCCATGCAAACAGCAAGTGAGACAGCTCCTCCTAAGCCCATCCCAGCCAGTGTCACCTGGTACTGAGCCAGCAGGGAGGTGACAGCCAGCCACTAACGACACCCTTCAGCAGTGCCACACACAGGCCGGGGCTGACACACCTCCCTGTGTCACTCTCCATCCTTTATGCCATCCCGGAGTGGCTGCAGCTACAGGAGACACCTCTGCGCCCTCTGCACCTGGGGTCGTATCTGTGATGGGTCAGACTGAACTGGCAGCTCACATTCCAGCCCCCAACAGGACAGTGACAGTATTTCACAGCAGACAGACCACAAACATCCCCAGCTCAGTCCCAGCTGAGCTATTCACTTACAATTTCCCCCAGAAGAACCACATTCTCGCCCCTCACGACAAAGATGCCCCGAGGGATGTCCCCATACTTCTTGCCCACATGGATGCGCTCCACAGTCTGGTGCAACACCAAGTTTGCTGCAGCAGTGAGAGAAAGACAAAACCATGTTTTGCTGTGATTTCTGGCTGTACAGAGTGTCCCATCCCACCAGGCAGAGCCCCCAGAACAGTGACAGCGCCAGTGCTCTCCCAGGGCTTGGCACTGAGCACCTCCCCAGCTCTCTCCACCTCGGCAGCTCCTGCAGCCTCACAAGCAAGGCAGGGAGCGAGCTCAGACCCCAAGGCTGAGCCCACCTGAGACACCTGTGCCAACAGCAGCAGAGAAGACAACAGCGTTGTTGGCGTCGCAGGCTCTGAGTGAGGACCGAAGCGCTCGGCTGGAGCATGAACATCACCCAGGCTATTTCTGCCCAAAAAGAGGTGCCAGAGCATCAGTGCTGGATACAATTGAGAAGGAGCTCCCAGTTCTGGGAGAAGCCTCTGTGGAGCACCAAGTCCACAGGGATGTGACATGCAGGACTGCTAAACCCACAGCACGAGCATGTTCTGAAAACCAGCTAAGGACACTCTAGATTCCTCTTTGTCCTCCTCAGTCCCTGCCCAGAGCTGGCCCCAAAGCCCCCGCAGTCCCCGCCC
>NW_008674715.1:2971-3188 GCF_000695815.1 Acanthisitta chloris
GCGCAGGTACCCGATGAGCGTCCGACCGTCCCGCAGCAGCACCAGGTGCTTCTCTGCGGGAAAGGAGAGCCAGGGGTCAGTCACGACCATGCATGGACCCCAACGACCCCAACACCCCTTAACCGGTTGCGTTCAGCGTGGGGAAACCGGCGCCGAGTGGCTCCGCAGCGCCGGGGGCGGCGGCGCTTCTGCAGCCCACGCGGGACCCCTGCACGGG
>NW_008674716.1:0-5462 GCF_000695815.1 Acanthisitta chloris
CCCCCAGATCTGTCCCTGTGTCCCCAGAGCTGTTCCTGTTCCCCAGAGCTGTCCCTGTGCTCCCAGAGCTGTCCCTATGTCCTCAGAGCTGTCCCTGTGCCCCCAGATCTGTTCCCACCCCAGCACTGTCCCGGTGCCCCCAGCGCGGTCCCTGTGTCCCCAGATCTGTCCCTAGGTCCCCAGAGCTGTCCTTGTGTCCCCAGATCTGTCCCTGTGTCCCCAGATCTGTCCCTATGTCCCCAGAGCTGTCCTTGTGCCCCCAGAGCTGTTCCCATTCCCTGGAGCCCTCGGTTAGCTGCTCAAACACATCCACGTGTGCCTCAAAGCTGCTGCTGTGCCAGCCCCGCAGCATTCGGGGCTCAAAAACTCGCGTGCTCTCGCGCCCCGAGCTCTGTGATGAAGCAGCTCGTCGGTTTTTCTCCCCCTTAGTTCACTGCTACCCTTTCCCTGTAGGATTTGAGGAAGGGAAAAACCAAATCCAAAAGTTGTTCCACGCCTAATGTAGTTTTGCCAAGCTGCAGAGACAAGGTGTCAGGCCGTGTGGAACTAGTGGATGGAGTCCCTGGAAACTGCCCTCAGGGATAAACAGGCAGGAGAAACCTGCAGTTCCCTAAGGATCCTTCTTGCAGAGAACAAAGCTCTAGACTCCCATGTGTAAGAAACCAGGCAAAGAAGGCAGGAGACCAGCACAGCTGAGCAAGGTTCTTGTGGTCCGAGCGAAGGACACGGAAGAAACGCAAAGGCACTGGAAGCCAGAAAATGTATGCATAGGAGAGAATATAGGGATGGTGCTTGGGTGTGTGGGAATGGGATCGGGAGATAAGGCACAGCTGGAGCTGCATGTGACAAGGGATGTGAAGAATCATAATAAGGGCTCCAAGAGATGTGTTGATTAGAAAAGGAGGACTGAAGCAAACATATCCATCCCCCCACCCCGACAGATCAGACCCATCTGGTGATAACCCACAGGCTGACAGGTTTTGATATTTGACTTCTTTTCTTGCCTGTTTTTTGCTGGCAGTCACTGCCCACACCTCTCACGTCCCTGAACCTCAGCACGGGAAATAAAGTACCTTCTCCTGTAGGAGAAGACCACGTCCAAGACCATCTGAGGCACACGAGCACTGCCAAGTCAGTGGGACATGACGAGGTGCACCCAGGGTTTGGAGGGAGCTGGCAAACCGGGTCCTAAGGCATTCCCCACTGCATGCAAAAAGTCGTGGCAGCCAGGCAGAGTCCCCAGTGACTGGAGAACAGGGACTACCACACCAGCCAGAACATTTGGAAGGAGGCATTGTCCTGCATACACACAGTGTTCTGCTCTACATGATCCATGCTCTGCAGGGGTTCACAAACCTCAGCAAGGTCTGCAAAAACAGCAACAGTCTGGGCACGTTCTGAGAGAGCACAGCACACTTTTTCTTTTTTCCCAACCCAAATGAATGCTACAAACCAGCTGAAGGAAAATGTTGCATAAGGCTTTAATGGCAATACAGAATCAAGCTGGAACAAAGCTTTCTGAACAGCCTTACTGATCTCAGGTAGTCATTCATTCTTCTTCCAGGCAAAGAATTTACATCAGAGCTCCATCGACTCCACTTATTGCACAAAAAACACACACCCAAGCAAACAAAAATCCAACCCAAACAATTAAGCAGCAATCTTTCCTCTGAAGTTCTTAAACTTCAGATATATTCAGTCATGTGGTGGAGAAGCAAAATGTGGGATGCTAGAATATGGAAGTAGGTGTTTCCAGGGAGGAACATTATTCCCTTAGGTTGTTGGTATCCCTTTGGAGGTAAAAAATTGTATTTTTCTATTTTTTAAATTGCTCACAACTTGAAAACAAAATATATGATGAAAATAATGCACTCAATCCCAGAGATGACTTGGTTTAAACCATCTCTGCCTTCGAAGATTGTAAAGTTTTGAATAGTTTACCATTAGCAAAAATAATTTATCAAAGATAAAAATTAGATCTTTAATACTCTTGAAAAAATTTTGAATTTAGCTAATAAATCTATACACACACATATACATTGCTTTTCCCAAACATGTGAGAGAATAGACTGGAAGATGTCAGCAAGTATGGAATGGGAGATTCCATTCATGCCTAGACACACATTACAGTTATGTCATGGGTAACTCTGGAGAGCAGAGTAAAGAATTCCCAACTCAAAACATGCTTGTTCTGAACACAACACACACTTAAATTTTCAGTTGGAAAGGACCTTTGTGAGCCAACAGAGCAGTTGCAATTAGTGTGCAAGCAGGATAAAGTGCTAATGATTCACTGTAACTGACACCAAATCACACTGAAGTCAATAAATAATTAAGTTGATAGTTATGTTCAATGATCAGTGACCTCTAAACACTGTAAGTGGCACAACTCCTCAGTTTCAAAGACTCAAAGAACTAGGTACACGTAAATCTGACCCCACACACACGTACACAGACAAAATGCTTTGGCAGGATAGAGCAGTATCTTCCAGATTATTTGGCAAGTTAGACAGGACCAAAATCCCAGCGAACATGAATGTAATTTAAAATACGTCAGCTTTAATCCAAACGCATATTATAATCTGCTGTTGTAATCTGAACCGTCACTGTTTCTCATCACTGGATTCACGTGCTTGTATTTTGCTTCAATATTAACATAGACAGCAAGATTGTTGGTGCTTTTGATCACTATCCTGTGAAATACACTACCCTCTTTCATGAGATCTTCCACCTTCTTATCTGTTGACATAACTACTTTCTTTTCTCCTGTATAATCTGGATCTTCCGGATACAACTCATCTCCTGGGGGTGAGAAAAGAGCTTTAGTTACAGATTGCCAACCTTATTTTTCAGCCTTTTCATCGAGTGACACTGGCAATTTAAAAATATTTATCAGGGCATGAAACTGAGTGGAAACGTATTTTGCAATGCAGAAGTAAATTGCCTCTAAATATCTTCAGGTTTAAAAGGGGAGAGCCATGAATTCCTGAAGTATCTGTCAGTTGAGACTGCAGTGCATTTGAGGTGTTGATGTCAATGTTCCAGAGCTCCTGGCAACATTAACATGCTAAAATCCTGGGCAGACAGGAGTTTATATAACAGGTGGAGACCAGGACAAACACTTTTCCAAGGGTATAAAGATAGGATTAAGAACAGAAACATATTTTTTCTATTCTGTTGAAGTAAACAATGTTTTGCAATATCAAGGCACTTCTCTTGGGAAAGGCTGACACACCCCAAAGACACAAATCCCAGAGGTCAGTTGTGACAAAAAAGAAAGGGAGAAAACACCGTGAAATGCAAACTAAAAGAGCAGAAAATAATCAACAGTACATGCAGCTTGTCTTAACTCTGCCTCTGCATGATTATGAAACGAGAGAGATGTAAGTGGGAGAAAGGGCAGGAGGAAGATGACTTAGTGTGTGTTTCCAGACCAGTTTCCACTGCAGCTGCAAGGACTGAAACTGAAGGTGTGCTCAATCCCCTTGTCCTTACAAAGACAGATGGCAACTGCAGTAAATGAGAGATCCCACTGAAAAGGGCTGAACAGGAGGAGGTCTAATACATCCTTCAGACTAAAAAAACCACCCTGAAATACTAGAATTTCCTCACAAATAAACTTGTTATGGCCATGGTGAAACAAGAGGTGGTAAGTAACTGTGCTCATCTCTGGCAGCAGCTGCTGCTCCAGCTGCAGCAAACCAGGAGCCACACTGCAGCAACTTGACTTCAGAGAGAATTTTCCTTACAGTCCCAGATGGTTTATGCCATGTGGCTGGAGTACACAGCCCTCAGGAGGTGCTGTGTCTTTAACAGACCCTCCAGGGCGTTCCGTACCTGGCAGCAGCTGAATGAAGCCATCGGAAGCTGTCAGCATCACTGGCATCCAGCGCTCACATCCCTCCAGAGCTCGGTCCCAGCTGAACTTGTGCAGCTCATGGAGCGAAGAGAAGTTGCACAGCCTACAAAATTCATAAAACTGAGGTGGAGGAAACCATATTTCTTGAGATTTAAGGCGTTCAAGAGCTTCAGGAGGAGACGACCACTGTAAGAGGAAAACAAACGGTGAAATGATAGTTTTGTCAGCAGATAAAAAGTCTGGGTAACCTGAAAAGTCATTAGCAAGGAAGTCTTTACAGAAAAAAAGCTTGCAACAGGCCACTTCTTCTGAACACAATAAAAACCATACATAAACTATGCCAAAACAACAACAAAGAAAGTATAAACATTTTAAAACATAGGCTACCTACAAAAGTTACTCCTTTTTTCCAATAAAAATAAATAAGGTTTTACTTCACACATAGACATGTCAGGTTTAAAAACTGCGATCCGGTATAGGGGCCTGATGAAAAGTCTACTGAAACCAACAGAAGACCAAACTCAGTGCTACCAGAGGTTGCTTTGAGGATTAAAGTACCTCTCTAAACATCTGCTTCTTACCCTCATGGTTTTCAGAGTGTGAACACACAGCTCTTCATGCTTATTCTGCATATTTAAACTGTTGGTAATCTCAGAGGGTGAATGTGGTAATATAAATGTGTGCATAAGCATCTGCAGTAGATTTATGCTGCTGTTAACAAAATTATGACAAACATCAACTCTTTTGAGGACATGACCTCAGGTACTTTTAAATTTCTGTAGCAAAATCTGTTAAAAACCAAATATAGCAACATCAGTAATGCCAAAAGTGTCAGGGAAGCTTTTCCAGAACTGTTTGCTTTCTCATCTGCCTCTAACTTGTTATCAAACCCTCCAGAATTCTAGAAAAGCTTAAGGCCTCTAATGTATCTGACCTTGAGCTCTCTTAACGAAGTTTCTTCATGAAGTTTGTTACTTTTACTGAATTAAAAAAAAACCCCAACAGGTAAAAAATTCAAAGCTTTGATTTTTTTTAATAGACGATTTCAACAAGTTTGGTATTACTTAAAATATTCCGAGTAGCTCCACAGGACAAAAATGACTAGCACCTCTTGCTAGTCATATATCCCTGGAATATACAGGAATATACCTGTGCATTGCACATGGATCTCTCCCAGCAGACTGAGTGTCAGGGCATGGACGAGGCTCTGCTGCAATGAGGCTGCAGAGCAACAGTGACCTTGGCAAGATAAGCCTGCACCCCTGAGCCTAACCAGGTTGAAAACATGTTTTGAGAAAGGACTGTAAAAGGAGGACGATTATCCGTGAGAACACCGAGGCAAACATCCCGAGAGGAATCCAGAAGATGTCGATAAGAAGAGAATGTTTTGAGCTAGTTAAGAGGGCACGCATCAACAACCGTTCACCAATAAATCAAGCATTACCCCATCACCGGCCAACAGACGGTTAACACGGTGTGTGCGGAAGAAGAGTGTAAAAGAAGCACTGTAGAAACGATGAAAAAAAACGGGAATTCGAGTTTCGCTATCGCCGCAGATGCTGCGCGCCCAGCATCCCCGCATCGCCTTACCAGGCAGGCCGTC
>NW_008674717.1:0-292 GCF_000695815.1 Acanthisitta chloris
CGCTTTTACGGCTAATCAGCTCCTAAATCTTCCCGACAACACCTCCCCTGCTGCTACGACAACACCTCCCCTGCTGCTACTACATATCATATCGTGTCAACGGTGTCGAAGCACAGCGTTTGCTCCCTTGGTGGAGAAGCATTTTTGAGGCTTTGAAAGCACGAGAACAAACCCATAAAGACATAGATGGAAGGGAGGTAGACTCTCCTACAACACCTCCACCGCTGACGGAGGGACAGGAAACCCCCAAGCCTTTGAAGGTCTATACCGCGGGCTACCCCCCCGAGGGGGA
>NW_008674718.1:0-271 GCF_000695815.1 Acanthisitta chloris
AGAAACCTATCGCGATGCAGGAAAGTTGGTCCAGCCTAGCGCTGTGGCGCGGCGTGCCCGCCGCTTTGATTGACAGCTCCTACAACCTATCAGAGAGGAAGATTCCTGATTGACGGCTCACGGACCAATCGCCGCGCAGGGTTTTGTCGCCTCACGCCTACTGTCCGACAGGGCTGGTTCCCCCCCCGCGCTGTGACCGACAGCAAAATAACCCAATGGAAGAGAAACATATAAATAAAAGGACAGCTCAGCTATCCACTCGGAAACGGAA
>NW_008674719.1:0-429 GCF_000695815.1 Acanthisitta chloris
GGAGCTGGTAGAATTTAGGTGATGTTGCAGATCAATCTCCTGAAGCAGGTCAGGGAATTTGCTGGTCCAGTTGTGAGGTGGATGGGCCCAGGAACCAGACTTTGCACAGATGTATGATTCAGCAAGTTAAGAGGCTTGCTAAATTCACTTCTCATAATAAACATTCATTAGCTGTCAGAGCAAAAAAATAACAGAACCTTTATTGTTCTTCACTAACAAAATTTTCTTCAAATGGAGGCCCATGGCAGCATAAATTAGATGCATAAATTAGTGGCTAAAATCCTCTTCCATCTCTAACACAAAGCTCTGGACAATGTGTGCTCATTATTTGTTCATCCAAAAGGGACTTGGGATGGGAGTGCTACAGTGGCTCAATATGAGCCACAAGTGTGCACTGGTGGTTAAGAAGGTCAATGGCATCTTGGCCTG
>NW_008674720.1:0-566 GCF_000695815.1 Acanthisitta chloris
ATTCCCTCAGCACCTGGCACATCTCACACACCTCCTTCACCAGTGCCCCCAACAAATCCGGATGATCCATCTCTGAGGTGGGCTGTGGGGCAGGGTCAGGTTCTGGAGTACCATCCCTAGTTTCTGGGGTAGGGTCAGGCAGCAGCCCTAGACTCTGGAATGGGTGTCCGGGTAGTTATCCAAGCCAGTTTCACCTTATCTCTAAATGCTAAATAGAGTATGCCTATCAGCACCAAATGGTTAGTATCTAGAGAAAATCTAAACCTTTTGAAAATTGATGGGGTAGGCCCAAAGAACTGGTTGAAGGTTTGGGAGAAAACTTCCCCTGGTGTTATTTCCTCACAGAAGGTACCATTATTAGCATAACCCCAGAATCATGCACTTAGTGTGTGATAGCCCTGTGTCCAGATGCTCGCCTTCTGGATGAATTCAAAAAACCATGAATTCCTCACATTATCGATCCAATATGCAAACTGGATAGCAGCCACAGTGGCCTTAGTTATAGGACCCATGTTTAGAAAAGGGGCTGCAAATGGGAGAAATACAGCCACGACCACGTGCCACCT
>NW_008674720.1:715-26803 GCF_000695815.1 Acanthisitta chloris
AGGGTGGCGGGTTCAAGTCCCCATGTTGGGTGCCAATATCTGCCTCGGTTGGCTGATGTCTTTTCTAAAAGCCCCAGTGTCTGAGGTCTTTTGTCTCTCTTAAGTATCCGACCATCAACGTCTTCTGATAACATGTATGGGGGAAAATTCCTTAAAGTAACAGAGGAGCCCCTACAAAACCCTAACCCTAACACATGTTTACCAAAATTGTATTATCATATCAGATTTTTTAAGCTTGCTGAAGAAACTAGAGTCTACTCAGGGTTTATATATAGGCTTGAAATAAGCTGAAGACATGGAAGGTATAAAATGCAAAAGCTGAGAAAGCAGAAATCTTTAATTAACGGTAGTCTTTCAGCTTTCATGTTCTTAATAACTCAAATTTAAATTTAATTCTTGCATCAGGTTGTTTCCTATACATACTCAGATTGAATGTACCCAGGGAAATGGTACTTTAAAGTCAAAAATCTTAACTCATATAAATGCATGGGCCTTGTTTCTGTGCAGTGTTACAATTATTTACCCACATACTTTATGAAACTATCCTGAGCAATGTGTGGCAGTGTCATTCCTCACACTTGAACCAAAATGTATTACACAGTATATACTTATACTGCAACTTGAACAAAGATAAGTTGCAAAGTTCTGATATGGAAGAAAGAACACCATTTACTTATAAATATTCTATAATTGCAGCTTCACCTTTTGCGGTAAGGGAAGAAAAGTCACTTTTTGTTAGATTTATTAATTGGTTATAAAATAGTAAGGGACAACAACAGTTTATAGGGTTTTTTTGTATCTGTATATCCTTACTTAGGGAGACAGAAACACAGATGCTGATCACTGACTCAGCATTAGTGCCTTGCCTCTCGAAGTAATTCCCAGTAGTGTAAATTTTGTCTTTCCATCTTCTACCTACATTCTTTACCACCAGACAGATAATGTGAGCTCTTGGCAAATCTTTGCCTATATTTATTGTCTTTGATTTCAGTAGTGGTTTTGTTTTATAATTTTTTTTTATTCTTGAGCAGACCTACTCTGTAAATAACCAAAATATTAACATTTCCTATTTGAACATGTATTGTCTTAAGGCAGGAATAAGGAAGATTAACTTCTGCTTCCTAGATTATTTAAAATAAAAAAAAGAAAAAAAAGAGTAAAGTTCTTATCCTAGTTAACATTTCCAACGTGAGTTACAAAATACTTACAGAAAATGGACAGCAACATTTGGAATAAATTTTCTACATTGACAGCCCTATACAATATAATTATTAAGGTGTTGGTAGAGCTTGAATACATGTATGTTCTTGGCATTTGAATGCACAATAATATTTAATCATTAAAACTGCTGACACTTAAGAAAATAAACTTGAGCAAAATATTTTCTGCCAACATTGGTAAATTTTCCCATAAATCATTCTTAAATAAAATATTCAGCATATGTTGAGCTTAACAGGTTGGCAACTGCTCAGAAGAAGACTATGCCAAATTTTTTACTTTATTTGCTTTAATTATAAAAGCAATTTGGATTCAATATTTGCAAACTAACACAAACCTACAAAAACAACTGTGAAACTGTTTTATTGGAAAGTCAATTTTCTGTTATCTCTGGGGGGGTCTTGAAATGCAATACCAGGGTAGAGAGGCTAAACAGCACTATTTCAATATAATTATTTCCAATTGGAAGGCTCAAATATGTCTTATATGTTCTGATAAATTCAATAGAAATTTACCATTAAGTTCTCAATTAAGAAACAATAAATTTATTTTGCTTTTGAATTATATGCAACTGAATTTTACAAGTTAGTATTAAGAACATTTTCCTTTTTATTTTTAAAATCACTCTTTTGTCAGATGATCAATCTTGATTTCTCCCCATGTACTAATACAGTATTTGGTTTGTATTTAGATACGCATCTTCCCCTTTTTAAAGAATTCTTATTTGGTTGACTAAGATAAGTACAAATGGTGAAATAATTTTCAGACTTTTTTTTCCCACACAATTTAATAATAAGAAATTGGGAAATAATACAATAGAACCAAGTACTGCAGGGTACTGATATCATTTAACTAAGTACTGCAGATGGTAGCACAGCCATACAGGATAACACAGGTGATGCTGTATGACTAACGTGTCTAGTTTGCTAAAACATGTTGATGGTAGATCCTTAGTCTGCTCTCCAGTCAGGTGGTGGACTGGACCAGTTCTGCAGGTGTTTGAGGAAAGACTGTACATGGCACATAGTACCACAGTTTAGGTGACGTGCTGGTGCTAGGTTATAGGTTGGACTTGATGACCTCAAAGGTCTTTTACAACTTAATTGATTCTGTAATATTCTGTGAAGAATATTCTTACTTTAAAAATATATAGAAGCAGATTTTTATTTTGACAATTTAGCATTAAACTGCATAAGCACTATTTTTACCGTCTAGATGGGTGGCTTGACTGTCACATGGATTTTACCTTAGCATTGTTGTGCTTCGTAGGAAGGCTAAGCTATGTCACCATTGAGCGACTTCAAGGGTCTTCTCCTAATATGCAATTGAACTACTAACTCAGGAGGTTAGGTAGACCAGAACTAAACTAAACTAAAGTCCGTACAAAATTGATAGTAAAGTCAGAAAATAACATAGACAATACAAAGCTATTATGCAGCTAATTATCTTAAAGCTTCTTAACATATGTTATTACCCTATATTACTGTATCAGTCAGAAAGCAGTTGCTTACAAGTATGTGCTCCTGTATCTTTAGAATTGTTTTTTCAGTAATACAGCTAGTATGATTTTCTCATGCACTCCAAGAACAGTTATGTGACCTTAATATAAAAAAACACCTCCTAATAATTTAGATAGAAGCTGATCTGTGCTTTGCCTTCATACCAAGACTTGAATTCAACCCAAGTACTCAAACGGGAGGAGTTTAGCATGTGACCAAGTACTCACAAATTAAACCCCAGACAAAGACAATGTATGGGGGGTTACACTATGAAATGGAGACACTATATGTTTCTACTTTCTTAGGTCTGCTAATTCTTGAATAAACCAAGATGCTCTTTTTTTTTTTTTTTTTTTTTCTTTGTAAACTTAACTATTTGTCATAAAGTCAAAGCTGAAAATTCTGAAAATGTGGAAACTTTATAGGGTTACCATTATAAATAAACCTCACACCAACAACTGGCTACGTTTCACTGCAAGACTGTGGAAAATCTATTTTTAAAACTGAATAAATATTATCCAGCCTTAAAGGAATGAGGCATATTATTACTTAAAATATTTTCACTAATTTAACTATTTGTCATAAAGTCAAAGCTGAAAATTCTGAAAATGTGGAAACTTTATAGGGTTACCATTATAAATAAACCTCACACCAACAACTGGCTACGTTTCACTGCAAGACTGTGGAAAATCTATTTTTAAAACTGAATAAATATTATCCAGCCTTAAAGGAATGAGGCATATTATTACTTAAAATATTTTCACTAATGGAATACCCATATCAGCATTCTCAGGTGAATTAATTTAGTTTAGTAGTGCAGTGTGTAGAATAATGTATCAAACATTAAACTCTCAAGATTTTATTTCAAAGTCTTCTACTTTATAAGTCACTGCTTTCTACTAAAGTTCATGGCATAATTCAGTACAAATATTTTTCTTAACTCTTTCTTCACAATAAAAGTTTTTATGGAAAAATCAAACTGTTAACAACTGGGATAACTAATTTCAATTATGCCATAGTATGCAAATAATTTAAAACTTATTACTGCTCTATGGAATAAGGCCAAGTAGATTTCTCTTTTTCCATCTGCAGTACTTCCTTCAAAGTCAACAAAATCAACCTGAAGAACAGAACATGTACAAGAACCATTAGTCTATAATTGTGTATAGAACAAAAATAACAAGAGACAAATACAAATAAGCAAAAAAAAATCTTACAGTACACCTGTGTGCTCTAAGAAGTACACCTATGCTTATGTAATGAGACAATGCAGACATAAAATAACCTGGGACTTTTTGCCTTTTTCAAGAAAAGGGAAAAATTATGGAAAATGTCAGATATTTTCAACTTTTCCTTTTCATCTGTAAACTCTAATCCATAAGAAGTGCTTCTTAAATATTTTCAAAGTAACCAGTCATGCTGGGTATGGGGTGAGAGAAAGTGTTCTCTTCCGTTTCACAGTGTAAGTATCAGTCAAATCATTCAGCAATCAATGAAAAACCTCCCTTTATTTTAATTTTTTTTTTAATTTTGACCATGAATTTCCCTCATCTCTTACCTAGCTATGCAATATAAAACCAAATTCGGATGTTGCAATATCCATTCTTTTGTTTCTTAATGTTCCTCTTGAGTATCACACTACAGTTTGTACTGATCTCCAACCAAAAGGGAACAATTGCTAGAGGCCACATGAAAAATGTTAATATCCTCACACCTGCTTAGTTATGGAAGTGAAGAATTTAAGCCTGTAAGACCATCAAATGTGTATTAATAGCAGCCATGTAAATGAAAACCATGTACAACAGTTCTTCAGAAACCTAGGTTAAGGACCAACATTATTTTCTGGAAATCTACCTTATCTTACCTAAAATTTTTGGAAAATATTTTGGAAAAAAATATGTGGATGCTGCAAATCCCAAAGTTTATCCTCAGTATTAGGAGGCAAGATTCAGTATTGAGTCTACCCCAAGAGCATAAAATGAAGCTGCCGGAATTTTAAGTGAAATAAAGACCACAGTGCTCATTAAGGTTGAATTCAAAATACTTTAAGGCACTATTGACATGAAAAAAGATTCTTTGTGACATGGAAGACCTATGTTCCTAGGTGCTATTCTTTTATTCTCTGTTTGGGAATAAGATTCTTCATTTGAAGTAAAGGTATAATGCAATAAAGTTTTAATCACCTTATAAATGAGGGACTAATTTTTTAATCAATATTAGAGATACTTGAATTAAAATAAGTCACTAGAATTGATTTTGCAAATTCTGAGCTTAATCTGAAAGTAATTACATAGTTTTAAAATTCCCTTTTTAAAATCTGCTACCACTTGATTTTACCTTTAAATATTGCTACCTTATTTGAATTTTATTTGTTTCTGAAAGCACAGAGGAAAACATTGAAGACATTGTACTTGTGAAAAGAAACTGAATTTTCCTCTCCATTTTGTTTTATCTTTACATATGAAAGCTCTTAAAATCTTAAATTTGGTTGAATCTAACAAATGTGTTTAGTACTACAGTGTCCAGCTTTATACATTTTGTTCTTCTAAGTGGTTGCATTTATATTTTAAGAAAAAAACTAGAAAGTTAGCCACACCTTAAAGATCTCCAGTATAGCATTCACCTATAGTTAGATAGGATTAGAAAAAAATATAAGATAAAAACCTTTTTCTATTTGAGTCAGGAAACAATGATCAACACTTCTTTTAGTATCTGAAATTGAAATGGAAATTCTCAGCTATTAAATAGTTTTCAGTTCAGAACAGTTTAATAAACTACTTTAAAAATGCCCTGATGACATTTGCTCGCCATGAACGTTGCTCTGTCTTCCGTTAAGATTTTTTTTAATCCAAGAATTTGGATTCATGAATCCTATAGAAAAAATATTTCAGGATAGGATTTACCCATCATCATTGCAGAATGTATCACCATCACATTTGTACTGAGTACGGAAGATCAAGTTTCAACCGAAGTTTTGTTCTGTCACCAACACACAAATCAAAACTGCAAACCATTATGGCTGAATGGTCCTAAATGAAGCAACTGAAAAGGAAACATTATCTTAGAAGCTTTGACCACTTGGCTGGAAAAAGAGATAAAGCAAAATCCTGATAAGTAAAATAAAATACACCAGTTTGGGTTCACAGAAAGCAAGACTTCCTGTAAAAATCTACATAAGTCAGCTTTTCTCCTAAGAGTGAAGTTGCAATTCCAATGAGACAGTATGAGCCATCTGGTCATTTCATTATTGAAAAAAAAGGATTGTTCTTAGGGAAAAGCAGCCCCACAACATGATTCTTTGTAACAGGGGGGGAAAGGAAATGGAAAAAGAATGGATGTTCTCGGTCTTCTTATGATGCTTTAAGTCTGCTTTTAAAACCCTAAACCATTAGAAGTATTGGTGTCCACTGCCTAGCAGAGGACTGGTTCAGGTCACTGAGCAAGAAAAAAAGCCCCAAACTCTCCTCAACCTGCTTACTGTTCAGCTTACTATAAGGTGAAACAAATATCAGTACCAGCTAAGAAAAACAAATGGTGCATCTGGTGCAGCTGCTGGATCAGCTGACATAAGAAGAGAATTTTTTTCACTAAACCAGATTGAATTCAATATTCAAATACTGTACATATTACACTGACATCTTTTTAATCATTTACCAACAAAATAAAATGTAAAAATTGGTCAGTATCATTGCTTGCCAAAAAGAAGAGACATATGTTATAAATGCAATCTGCACAGTAGATGTGTGGTTGGCATAGGGTGTTAATCCTTATTCCATCTAAGAAAAAGAAAATTGTAAAAGCCCATAGCAAGCATGGCATATTAGTTGTATATTATGCCAGTACGCATGTACAAAAACAGTTGGGACAGGATTATGTTTACATCCATGACACTACCAAAAAAGAATTAACTTATTAGGTCCAAATTTTAATTCATTTATATAAGACTGCTAATAAAAGAAACAGCATGGAGGTTTAGTAGATTATTGTATGGTAGCAGACATATAGAACTAGAATTAGTCGGTATGCAGCTTGCAAAGGTCAGTTGGATTCTTCTCATATGTTGTAAGCATGTGGCAGAGTCTTATTGTTGTAAAGATAAAGGAATTAATAAAAATGTTTCATCTATCTATGTGTATATACATATATGTATATCTGTATTTAAGAAAGTTTGAAAAGGATTTGCTGACACATGCAACTCTGGAGAAATCAGATGAGTTTCAAATTATGTCTCCTTAATATTTGACTATCCATTTAAGAACTATTTAAGTAATTATAAGTAGTCTGAACTGTAGCAGAAAGCGACAAAGTTCTTTCAGAGCTGTCTCTTGTCTCATTCATTGTCTTCTTCCTCACTATTGTACATCCCAATGCTTTAAAAGGCACATGCATTCCTGGGGACATCCATGACAGCATCCTTTTGCAGCACCCTTACCACACTACCGTCATCTCAAAAAATATATTGAAATGTAAAGCTATTCAAGGCAGGCAGGCAAGCATGTCCCATTCTGCACTACGAGAAAAAGAAAGAATTGATATCAAGTTTCTCCTGCCTCTTTTTATTCCCAAAATGTAACTACAATGGCAGACCTAAAGACTAGTTTTTTGCAAGACTCAGTGATAGAACACACTTTATGTCCAGTTACTGCACTGTACTAACAAAATACTATTATGTGCAATAAGCAGCCTAAGACAGTATTAGGTGTTCACAATAGATCTGCAACACTGATGTTAGTCACCACGAGTTATTTGTATAAAAGACACAACATGAAAGTATCAGTTTTCATACACTTCTATTTCAACAGCCAGAAAACTCAGCATTCAAGTACAGAGTATCAATGCCTGCAATGTACAATTTCCATTTCTTGAGGGGCACAGAAACTGGAGAATTCTTCTCATGTTCATGGAGTTAACTATGTAATATATAGTTCTTTTTAAATTCCATTTTTGCTGCACATAAAGGCTCCGTGTTCATACAATCTTGTAGGAGGGTTAGTGATTTACCTGACTCTTGAGAAAAATAAGGGAAATAATAGTATGAAAACAATATCCATCATAATTTTTCAGTTATATTTAAATAGTAAAATAGATCCTATCTCCCACTTTACAAAACAGGAGTAGTTTATTTTAGAGAGTTTACTTTAGCAATACAACATTCCAAGTAAGAAACAAAACCAGTTACCTTCCATGGATAGCTTAGCTATTTTAATATCAAAACTGCTGGTTGCTGGATCACTTTTATTATCCTTATCTCAAAGATGTGAAAATAACAAGTATGGTAGCCTGTTTTATATAAAATAAATAATAAGAAATAAATACAAGTGTAATTTTTTATGAATAGGAAAGCTGCTTTATAAAAAGACATAACTTTCCATAATGTAGGCTGAAATAGGTTTTATTTTCAAGAAGGAGCATGTAAAAAATTAGAAATTAAGAACACTATCAGAAAGTTGATCCTAGATAGCTCCTAAGTTTTTAATATAAAAAAAAACATGTGAAAGTGCTTTTTTTTTTATATGTACCTTGTATGAACTTTACTTTAGAGTTAACAGCTGAAAATAATGCATGGAATACATAAAATAAAAACACATTTGAAATGATAGATTATTCACTGTCCCTGGAGGTTTTCAAGATGAGACTGGATGTAGCACTTAGTGTCATGGTCTAGTAACCATGGTAGGGTTGGACTCATTGATCTTTGAGTTCTTTTCCAACCCAGTTGATTCTATGATTCTATGATCATAAACAAGTATTCCTTGTACAGTATGAAATGTTTCTACACTTTCTCAGAGTCTTCTGAAAATTGTAGCTCTAAGTATCTGTTACCCAGAAGGTCTGAGGAATAGTAGATTGCTGCTGGTACAGGAAATGAAATTATTTGAAACAGATATGCATTCAAACCAACAGTAATTTGGTATTCTATTAACTCTGTCCTTATCAAGCTCTTATGATCACACTGTAGTTGGTACAGCCAACACTCTCAATCTTCCAGTTCTCCATACTCATTACCTGATGGTGTCACAGAGGTAATAGGCTCTCATCTTGCAACTGCCTAGGGCAATAGTTCAGCACATTGAAATGTACATGTCATCTAAAGAAGATACAGAGTTCTTGAGTTTTCAAGGCTACAAGTCAGGCAAAAAAATGCAGAAGAAAATCTGCAGAAGAAAATCTGCAGGAGCTACTTTGAGTCTTTTACAGTAGAAGAGCAGTGAGTCTATCTGAGAATGTACTTAGGTCTGGCAGCACACAAATTTTTGCATTGTTCCTGCAGGTAAGCTTCTGCATTGTGAATAAGGCATAGGTCAAAACAACTTTCTACTGTAGACCTGAAATATACTATGAAAGAGAGAAAAGATGGAAATTGATTTTTAAATTTGTGCATATAAGCATTCACAAACGCAATTATCCAAACCAGGAAACTTGACAAGTTATTCTATTATTTCATTAACTTAGGTGATTCAAAATTATTTTCACAATTATTTTGTTGGTGAGACAGAGCTCTCTGATATCATCATACTTTCTATTAGAAAGAAGGACTAACTGTAAAAGTACAGTCTTCTTATTTTCACTCAGGCCAATCACATTGGTTCACTTACCACAAGTAGGCCATGATTCTCTGTTGGAGTGGGGTCCGGACCTGGAGTAACAATGAGTCTCAATATGAGTATGGTCATTCTCCTTTATTCTTAGTGCTTACCAGATATATATAGATATTCACACAGAGTACGCGAGCGCAGCGGATACATGATTGGTTTATTGCCCTTGTCCCAGTGTCCAGGTTAAACTTATGATTGGAGCAAGCAGGTGTCCAGGATGTTCTCAGGAATTCCAGGGAGCTTGTTGACACTGGACTCAGAGCCGGTTAGAGCCAGCTCTGCCAGGCAGAGCTTGCTCCTTATCAGCACTTCAAGGCTAAGTCACAGCTGCTGTAGGCCTTACACCATACTACAAGCTGGGTGTCAGCTTCAAGGAAATCATGTCCCTTTTCGCAGAGCCATTCCTCCACAATTCTCTTCACCAGGAATTAATGCCTTAGTAAAGAAGGAAGAGCCTAATTCAGGTTCTATGGAGTAGCATCACAAAATTAGTCTTTTTTTTCTTCCGATGATCTCTTGCACTTATCTCCAGAATCAATATCTGTTTTCCTTCATCATAAATTACATTCTGAAAAATTTGAAACGCATCTTTCTTTCCAGTACCTTTTGCTTTTCTCATACATGTCTGAAAAATATAGAGAAAGATCAAGAATAAAAATATGTAAAATCATAAGAATTCCATTATTTTACTTTAGTTTTTGTTTACATTTAGGGACAGACATTGGTAGATTCCTGTTCAACAGCAATTAATGTCCCAAATACTGAGATCAAGAAATGCAAATCTATGGTACCTGTTAGACAGCATAGTTCCGAGGAAAATTTAAGGGCATTAGAGTGAATTCCATGAAACCAAGCATGTACGTACACACACACACAAAGGGGAAAAAAAAGAAAAAAAAGCATTGATGTTATCATCTGAGAGAACAGTTCTATTTCTTGATATATTCTATATATTATAAACACAGGTTTTCTAAACAAGTCTGCAGGTGAAGCAATTTATGTCAGAAGTTACTCCTTTTGTAAAGATCCCTATTGCTGTATTGATTTAGGGCAAAACCAAATCTTAGTCATGGGATTTAACAGAAATATAGTGATATTGCTGCAGGCTGAAGAAATTATGCAACTCCTATTGTTACAGCAAACAAAGTTCTTAGTTCTACAAACACAAAAGATTCCAGTAAGAATTGCTGTGGACAAGACTTTGAGGGGCTATTGTGAGAATTAAAGTTTTTCCAAATTATTTATACTATGTGATTTATTTTGACTACTTTATATTTTGATGGATTTTTTTCCATAAAATTATATTTAAGTGGATTTACTGCAATCCAACTGAATTTTCTTTAAAGATTAAAATAAAAATGGGTTCTAAACTAACAATCACTGTCAGTCACATTTATCTGAAAAGATTACTCACAAAATAATGGATAAATCTATATTTAACAATAAAAATGGAGTGTTTGACATTTTGGAGCTTAGGGACAATGGAAAATGTTTATGGAGCAAAAAACATTCTGCGTTTTCACTGTGATTTAAATGATGTGGACTGTTAATTTGACCATAGAGTCAGGCATATTACCTCCAATGAAGTACCACATATACTAATTTAAGGCAAAGCTGGCATACAAAAAATAGAAGTTAAAAAAAACCCAGGAAGTAAAAAAATGTAGCTGAGAGGCAAAATACCAAAATAAAAAAGAAAAATTTTAAAAAAATTCTAACAACTCCAGTATGTGAACTGAGAAGCTAAAAGCAACGTGTTAGTAAAAAATAAATAATCTGATATAAGACAACATGTGGCAGAAATCAGTGAAACCTCCACCAGGTAGGAAAACCTGTTTAAGCCATAGGTTAGAAAATAAATGCAGATACAGCAAAATCAAACACCAAAGGGAAGCAAAAGTGCAACCAAGGGAAAGCAAGTTTGAGTGTATACACAGAGAGATAAAAGCTATGGAACAAAATAAAATTGAATTAAATGATCCTCCTGCTCACACTTGCATGTTCTGTGCCTTGAAGGTATATATCAAAAGCCTGTACAGTCAAGAATGGAACCAGATGTAGCAACATAGAGAAAATTTGATTTATTTATTTCGATTTGGCATACTAAAAAAGAAGGAAGGGGAAGGAAAATCTCTGGTCCCAGATTGTAAATTGCCTCAGGTAATTTTTGAACTATGGTATAATGTTACACTAAAGAAAATGATAAATTTGAAGAAAACATAACAAAACAGACCTTTTACAAAATCTTATGAGCAATTAATTTCCCTTCCCCTTGTCTCAGCTTCACCTCCCCACCTATTTCTGCACCAGAAGTAAAGTAATTCATGTCATTTTTGTACCATGAAAAGGATATCAATTCCTGTTTCTGGAGGAATGGAAAGTCAGCAAATTCTATCCAGTTCTTTAAATATGAAGTGGCTTTGACTGTCTTTGTGGGAAAAAAATAATGGTCATTCAAATAAGTACCTGACAGGCTATCTAGTTTTCCTTGCTTCTGAACAAACTATGTGTTCTAGCTGGAAGACAACAGATAGCAATGAACTTAGCAGTTAGCAAGCTGGCTATTATATTTTCATTTAGCCTCAGCTTCAGATAGGCCTGAGACAATGGGCCACATACTCCAGGCACTCCCCATGTTATTCTTCACAGAGAATTGCCTTATGCAGTAAGTAGTCTTCAATTCTTGGACCAAACAATTTTGCAGGACAGAGCCTTCCTTACATGTCTCCTCCTATTGTGTCTTAACAGATGGAGTGAGCAAAATTTCAAACACAAATATGGGACATAAGTGTATGTGATCCAGAGTTGTATTCAAGACTCTCCTTGAATGCTCCTGGAATTGTTATCCACTATAAAAGCCGAGAGGTTTGTTGCTAAAACTTTGGAAATAGCTGAACCTAAAATGTTGTCTCAGTCTGTACTATATTGTACAAGATAATGGTTTTCCACATCTAAAAGAGATGCCACATCTTTGTGGCACATTTTTAACTCTTTGTTCAAACTGAGTGAACATAAAAGATTGTACATAATGCAAAAGTTTCTAAACTTAAAAAGGGGTTGTATTTCTCATTGTGAAACACAAACTATTTCTGTTCTCAAAATGACAAGATATTAAAAAAAGTAAACCTGACAGAAACATGTCACTCAAGAAATGTTAAGTTATACATCACATTTCCAGATTTCATTGGGCAGCAATTTTTCTCAGGAATGAGTTATAAAACGTAGGTTATCCCTACAGCTTTGGGGAAACATTTGATGGATAATCACATTCTAGCAAACACACCTCCTTCAAGCTGATGAGAGAATTAATGTTTGCCTGTTGGGGATATTTGATAAAGTGTAAGTGAAAATTGCTGCACTGAGCCACCAACCCTCCAGAGGAACTGGGATTTGAGCATCAGAGAAATGGAAAAGATATTAAGAGTGATGGAGAATAGGCTTAGTCCCAAAGGATAACTTTGATTTTAAAAGTGTGTGATTGTGAAAGTCACTATCGCCTTTAATTACTCAATTAATTAAGCACACAATCCAAAGCTATAAAGTGGTTGATCTTTTTCTGCAGGGAATTTACTCAATAGGCAATTTCCCAATGTGCTCACAACCGAAGTATCCTTACTTCTTGCAAAAGCAACCAGCCCATTGTGAAGTCTATCAATTCCACAATCTACTAGTATTATTTAAAAGTTTTCTGTTTAGTGATTTTCTATATATGTAGGTAAACTTAGGTACCTACCCACACCCATAAGAATTTCTAGATCCAAATGTATAAATTTTATATGGATTACTCTTGCAATACGTATAGTTAAATGTCTGAACGCTAACACTTTGTTAAAATATACTGGGACAAATTCTAAAATACTGAAAGGAATAGTTGAATATTGCAAACTCTATGTTTCCTGAGGGATTTTCACACGGAACATCCTTCCCTGTTAAAAAGAAGAAATAATCAATGATTACAGGTTGGTTCTTTGTATTTTAAAACTGGTTTATGGAAAATAGATACTTGAAGTTCTGAAATAAAACCAATAATGTGTGTTGTTATAAATCTGTGCTTGAAAGATTTTGAGTATGCTAACAAACTTTTAGTGATAATATGCACTTCAGTGGTTATGAATGTGTTGTGACTACTCATGTTTAGCTTTTGAATATAATACATTACAGCATTGTTGTGTCTAACTGTAAAAATACATTATTTGCTATTAGAATTAACTCCACCATAATGGAATTTTCAGTTCTAGAATTTAATATGCAGCAAGCGTTCTTGTAGGTGTTTCAGAAAACGTAATTATTTTACGATCACATTATATGATGTTGTTATCCAATATAGGATAGTAATAAAATGGAAGATTCTCTTGATATATCACTGTTTTGCAAGTGGTGACATTGTCATAACCATTGCACTTTCAAGCAACCTATGCATATATCATCAAGTAGGATGAGATTTAGAACAAGATGTTTATTAACTTGCAGAGGAGGAGGTGGGGGGAAGGGCTGACATGGTGTCAAGTTGCTTTCTGACCCTGTCAGTGCTTTCTTTTTGTACTACTGCATTTATTGTTTTTGTTTTCCCTATTAAATTGTATTTCTGACTTGAAGTGTCTCACTGGTTTGCTCTCAAAGAAGCACGTGTATCAATTAATATGGAGAAAGAGAAGTGGCATCCTTACTTATGTGTATATAGTTTCATTCAACTGCAACTTTGTTTTTGAAATGAAATACACAACTTCTCTTTCATTCACCTTTATCATATTCTAAACAGTATTTCACAATATGAGATAAATTATAGAAGAGAGAAATGCCATTTAAGGGTATAATCTGTAAATTATACTTAAATGAAAAACTTTTGTAAGTTTGCATCAAATTTCATTCTCAAAGAAAAATCATACAGATCCTGAAAGTTTTACATGAGGCACTTCAGTTGGTTTTGAATCAGGTTATCCTATGCTTTATTGATATAAATATTAAATATTCCTGAATATGTGAGAAGTATTAGATTTTTGCATGTTCTTTTTGTGTGATGACTGTTTGTTCTTGTACAATGAAACCAGGTGGATAATAGCTTACAAGTCTCTTTCTTCACAATGCTTATGATTTTATATAATTTTTTCAGAAGTTATTTCTCATAACTTATGGGGAGAGATCATATAGCAATTGTGAAAAACTAGACAAAGATTCATGGTGATAACAAGACAGTAGAGAAAAGATATCACGGTAAGAACAGAGAAATTATGTTTGCAATGCCGTAAGAGGAGATAAGTATGACTATACTTTTCTTACAGGAACAGAAGTTTGCTATCTGATCTTCCACAGTGGTGGCACCTCTCATCTATTTTCTTCATGTACTCCTCCTGTCCTTCATTCTTCTCCTTTACTTCTTACCCTTTTGTTTCTTCCTGAAACAAGATATATTTTATACTCTTCCTTCTAAGGAATGTTCATCCTTGATCTTGCAAGTTCCTTCCACTTAATTTTAACCTCTTTTGTGGAGATTACCCATGGTGTAATTTGAGATAAATCTCCAAAGTAGCACCTTATCATCTATTTCAGAATCACCTGTGTAGAGCATTCACTGAGGAACAATGTTAGGTAAGTTTGTTCCTTTTAACAGAAAGCAGAGTTTTCTACATTCCAGGGAACACTAAGAGTAATATTTCCCTCTTGCCTTCCCAGTTTCTTTGTCCCAGAGGGCTTCTCATCAGTTCTGTGTAAGTTTAGGAACACACAATGAAACATAAAGAAAAGCGGGACACAGTATCTTTCAGGCATCTATGATTCATGCCAGTATTGCTCACATATCTTTGGCCAGACACACTCACAGATATATTGCACTTATGGATCTTCAAACAAATTATAAGAGGACAGAAGAGGTAACAGGCCAATGCTCATGAAATACCCCACAATTTTGCAGTAAAATTCAGACACTAGAACGTGTTTGAAACAAAGAGAAGTGCTGCAATTTTCACTTTAGTACAGTTTCCAAATAAATTTCTGAATTTCTAAATAAATCTTAAAAAAGTGAAAGTCCCAATAAATTAAACTTTTGAAAGATCTTTATCACAAAGTTGTTAATTCACACGTGGGAAAATCTATCTTCTTCTGCATCTGTGTTCTCGGAGATCAAATAATGGGCCTGACAGCTACTAAGATTTCTTAGGCTCTGATTTAATATGATAAAAAAAGGAGGAAGGAAGGAAGGAAGGAAGGAAGGAAGGAAGGAAGGAAGGAAGGAAGGAAGGAAGGAAGGAAGGAAGGAAGGAAGGAAACATACATGAGCTTTCCTTTACTGGCATTGCAATAAACTGGTTTTCTTAGAAAACTCTCTGTAATTATCTAATAACCAGAGTGATTTTTCTTACTTGACCACCCTCCTCTGGAAAACTGAAACCATTTTTTTTTCCATTTGAAGCTGGCTCACACAGTTTAGTGGGGAATGAAATTTTGATACCTAGACATTTTGTCAAGTAAATACTTTGAAGTTTCTTTAAACTGAATTGAATTACTTATACTAAAAGAAATCTGAGTGGTTTAAGGATTTCAACAAGTTTAAGAAATATTTTGCTTTTAAAGCTGGAAGCTGTTAAAGACTTTTCTGAAAACTGAGGCACTTCAAAGTTTTAAAGCTTCTATCTGAAATGTTTAATCCTACAACTGAGACACCATAAGCATAAATTTTTCCCAGGAAGAAATTACCAATTTAGACACAAAACCTTCTTCCAAATTAACACAGAATGGAGAGCATTCAGACACATTCCATTGAATCAGAATGAGGAAAACATTGTCTTCATGAGCAAAGAGTAGGGATTTCTATCACTCTATTTCTTCTGCTGGTGTGATATTTTTTTTTAAAAAAAATGCTGTAGTTTGTTTTATTCTGCCTGTTTTGTCTTTTGAAGGTTCATTACCAAGTTTAAATTCCTATTCAGATGTCAAGTTTGAAAAGGTCGTGTTGCAGTACACACAGCACCATGACCTCCCAGGCACTGTTATCCCACCCTAGTGCAGAACTGACCTTCATGCAAAGGAAAATATTCTTGGGCTGGATTTTAGGGTCTGTTCCTGTGAATAGATTGGATCAAGAAGCTCCATACTGAGACTGAAAGAAGTATCACAGAAATGGCAGAAGTAAATTAATAGTAGACTAGGGTAAACTCCTGGATACCTAATAAATTTAAATCTAAAATTCATCATATTTAAAAGCAGGAAGAGAAATCAAGGAAAAGGACGGGGCATGTGAGGTGTATAAATCAAGAAGATTGCTGCTACTAAAGCCAGTATATTAACCTCAAGTTTCAAATGATTGAATAATAGGTAAGTATATTGAAAATGAAAGGAATATTGTGCAAGACAAGAGGACATATAATGAAGGATTTCACAGGTTCATCAGAAATATAAATTGGAGAAGCCTGCAAATCCATTAAGGAAGGAAAATACCTTTCTAACAAAGAACGTGTGCACTCCTTAGAAACAGTGGTTTACTTGTTTCAGTTTGCACCAATGACAAAGTAAGAGATATGAAATTATTAAGTCAAAAGCTTCATCTCTTGAAGCATGAAGATAGTGGAGAAAGGTAACAGATTTTAAAGTTATTGCTGTTATTATTATAATTGTTATCAATTAGGAAAGGTCTTGCAGTCTTCAGTGTGTTTACAGTAATTTTCTGTTAGAACTACAGTGAAAGTAGAAGGAGTTTGCATTGTAACCCATTCTGATCATCCTAAACACCTTGCTGGAGAAACAGCTGAAGGAATGATTGCCAAAAACATCTATAGTATTGCAGCAGGTGCATGATTTGAGCATATACATTATATACCTTCTTCATTTCAGCACCAAGAAAGCTGTGGAAACTGTAGATAAATATCCAGTTGTTGAAATCATGCTGTTATAATTATACTTTTATTAACCTCCAAGCTACTTACAAAAAAATTCATTTATATATGTTGCATCACAGTTTCTCTGACATTATATTTCTACTTATGAAAACAATCTGTGATTCCTGTGTAGTAATTTTTACTTCAGCAGATTTAAGGTAAGGTTCCAAAGGTTGTTTAAATTTTATGGAAGGGATCTTGTACACCTCAGCTTGCAAATGGAAGTGATATATTTGAAGTAAAATAATTTTCTGACTGTCCTTGGTTATAGTCAGAAATTATGTATAGTCTACATGAATGACTCACATGAATAGATTATTTTCACTTATATAATATATCAAATGTTATTAAGTTATCATTCTTGTGAACTATGACTGCATTTCAAAAAGTATGCAGTAGTAGCTCAAAATTCATCCTTTTTAGAATTCAGACTGGAGTAGAAGTCACTGAATACTTGAAATATACACTAAGATTGGCCCAGTGTAAAGGAAAATGTCATTTTAGAACATAACATTGCTACAATTAGAATTTGCTTTAAAACCAAGGTTTTGGCTAAAGCAAAAAGAGCTAATATGCAGACATATTACTTCCAGTTGAAATAAACACTAGCATGAGAAAGAAATATCTAAGAAAATTGAAGAATAGGGCCTAAAATATGACTATTAAATTGGAGTCAGATGGCAAGTGTAATTCAGTGGACTTTGTCTTTTAAGGTGAATTTTGTTATTCAAATTAAATTTCTAAAAAGACTATGTTTCACTTTAAGAACATTTAGTACTGAAAGTAGGTCATTGTATTGTAGCTGAGCACCTAGCACAAAAATGACAAAAGTAAACCAAGTTAAAAATGTAAGCAATTGCTTGAAGATTTTGATTGAATCATAGTAGACAAAACAGGATTTAAAAATAGATTTGAAAAAAGAAATTGCGGATGTAGAGACATTTTTTAAAATAAAGTGGCTCAAAAATAAGGTACTGAGGCAGAATCAAAATTTCTCTTGCCTGTTGAACATAGAATGATTACTTCGCAAAGATGTCCTGGCACATTGTTTTAATGGAGGCTGAGTCCTGATCCACATGGTCAGAAGTCCAGAGTGTGATTTAATAAACCATTTTATTTGATCACAGTTTTGTCTTTTGCCTTGTGAAAGAATGCTACATTAAAGAATGGTGTAAGTTTTGACAATTTAAGCTGTATCCACAATAGAAGCACTTCATAATATACACCATTTGTAATTGTGCAAGGAAAGTGCTTCTAGTATAGTTATTGCATTAATTGTATTGTGGTGTATGATGTCCTTAAGTATGCAAATTAAAATCTAGTGCACTATTTTTCTGCAATACAACAGGTTTCAGAAAATAAGTGAACAAAGATTTGCATTTAAACTGAAATTCTGCTAGCTACATGAAGCACTCAAACTGTACTCTATGGCTGATCATCACTATCAGAAGTTACAGAAATGCACTTTGTGTGCAGAGTCATAATTCACAACTGTTTCTTTTTTTATGTTCCATTAACACTCTGGGATGTTGAACATACCTTACATTAAAAAAATGAGTAAAATTGGAGATCTAAGTGAGTAATCTCTCAACACTGTACCCATGAAATAATACAATTGTTGCCAAGGTATATATGGTTTCTCTGTGTTGTTCACCTTGCAGAAACTAATTGGACAGTGAAACGATTCTTTTATTAATGCTGGCCAGGAGACAGGCTTACCTCACCAGTTCAGATTTGTTAACCTATTTGCCATAATACTTCAACGCTCAAACTGGACCCCAGCCATCATTCTGTTCCTCACACTCACATTCCCAAGGTACAGATATTTTATGTTTTTATACTTCACACTGCTGGTATAGGAAAGCAGTGTCATCACTTCGGTATGTTACAATCTGTTGTGGAATACAATGCAATAATGAGGAACAGTGAACAAGAAAATTATTAACTCCTTGTTAATCATTTTATAGAGTCAGGTTGACCCAGTTTACGATTACTCTCCAGAGGCACTGAAATTTCATAAACATGCACAGACAATCCTGCGCTGGGAATCTGAAAATAAAATAACAAGAAACCTTGACTTGAACTAACCCCAGAGAAAACTGCATAATCTTGGTTGGTGTGCCACCAGCTCCATTATATCTTTGCCATGCTACGTCTACATCTTTTAGAAGAATAAACTGCAAGGAAACTCTACATATTAGGAGGGTATACTATTATTATTTAAATCATTTAGCAGACTATACAATCAGACTTATCTATGCTCTCCCTGTTCTGAACTGTCCTTCCATTTCTCATGCAACGGACAGCAGTAGGCATTTTTCCTACTTTTCTCCAACATGTTTTAGGATTAATTTATGGTTACACACTTACTAGTATATTAATAGTGAATTATTCTCCTGTATCTCATTTATTATGTAGTTACAAGCTTCAGGATAGTATTCAAACCAGGATGATGTTTTCTGGAATTACTTGTGTATGTTCTTTTACTTCCTGCTGCAAAACAGATTTCCCACACTAGCAACCTGTGACACTTCTGCTAACAAAATATCTTCAGGATGAAAATGTCTAAATGCAGCATATTCTGAGACTTTGTAGTGTGATCAAATAATTTAGCAGAAGAATTTCAATTTCCTGAAGTGAACCTCTCAGCTCAAAGGTGATGCCAAATATTTTTTTGCAAGGGTTAAATTGTATCAGGTAAAGATGCACTCATTTGTAATTCTTTCTTCTCACCAAATCGGAGATAACTTTCCAAGTGCATATTATTTACAGGTTGACAGCTTCTGAATTATCATGTGGCTATCTTAACATTCTTATTAGTTACGGGGCCAAAAGTAAGTATTTAAGGGGCTCAATTACCTAACATGATTATCATGTGAAAAAGAACAGAATTAATTATTAATATATTAATGCATATTAAAGAATTACATAGCATTGTACAATGTCGAAGTTGACTGCATGTGAGTTTGCATTGGTGTTGACTGTATTATTGTGCGAGATAAGATTGCCACGTTCTTTGGTAATGTGAGCTGAAACAACTGACTACAGATTTTGAGGAATTTTATTTGTGCATCTGAAAAATGAGAAATTTTGGTGTATACTTCCAGCTGACCTACCAATCTTCTGATTGTACTTCCATCTTCTGTTGTTTCCTCCTTTTAAGGTATAATCTGATTTAGGAAATGTTCTTTATGCTGTTGTTTTGCAAATGAAAATAATTAATTGCCTTCCTGGAGCACTTCTGAGTCACAGCTCATTTGGCATGGAGGAAAAGTACATCTTCAGTTGATCTCTTATCAGCTTACCTTTGCAAATTTCCTCCATATTAGATAGTTTTAACCTATTGATTTACATTGGTTTTATATCTGGTTTGGTTCAAGACAGCCTATTCTCATTGTGAAATTAAACACATAAGTATGCTTCCTAACCTAGACCATTCTACCTGCAATATAATTCTTGAGATGAAAGGGAGGGTAGACTTGAAACATCATTTGCAGTAAATGTATTCTGTGCTGTATGTAAAGGATCCCTTCATTCCTGCAGAACATAAGTGGATAAGGGCCAGATGATGAGTAAAGTCAAGACCCTGAATTTCAGGAGAGTTAAATTTAAGTAAGGAATTAGTTGATAAGACCCCCTAGGAAACTGCCCTCAGGGATAAAGGAACAAAACACTGTTGGTAGCTCCTTAAGAACATCTGCCTTACTGCACAAGGGCACAAGAGCTCCTGATTCACACATGGAAGAAATCATGTAAGCAAGTGTAGACCAGCATTGCTACATGAAGACCTCCTAAAGTGTATGAATGATATGCACAGGAGTGGAACCAGAGACAAGTATTCTGGGAAGGATATAGGGATGCTGCCTGAATGTGTAGGGATGGGATCAGGACAGATAGGGCAAAGGTGGAGCTGAATTTGACAAGGAATGTGAATAATAATAATAATAATTTCCACAGGTCCTCTGGTCAGAATATAAAGATTAAGAAAATCATCATAAATAAGCAAGGAGAATTAGCAAAAACTGACATGGAGCAGGCTAAGGTACTCAATAATTTTTTTTGCCTCGGTTTTCACTAGCAATCAAACCTCCCACATTTCTGAGGTTCTTGAACCTTAAAGCAGCAAGTGGGAGAAAAATGTCCCTCCCATTGTAAGGAAAGATCAGGTCTGAGACCAACCTTCTTATGAACAAATTGTCAACCAGAACCCACCTTCAAAATTGTTTTCTAGCAGGTCGGCCCCCAGCTTGTACATGGGATAATTCCTCCCCAGGTGCACTTGCCTTTGCTGCATTCAGAAGCCTCCACTTTGCCCATCCCTCCTGCCTTTTTGAAGGGCTGCACAACACTTTGGGGTATTGGCCATTCCTCCTAGTTTTGTATCATTAGTGAATTTGCTGAGGAGGAACTATATCCTTTCATCAAAATCACTGATGAATAAGAAACAATACGAAACCTCCCATGTGGCCACACTCCAAATAATTTAAAATTGTGTGTATTAATTTTCCATCTTAAGCCATGCATCAGAGACATTTATGAAATATCCATAGAGGTGTCTAATATCGTGAGAATATTACATAGCCATGTAAATGGCTGATGCACTAGAAGCAATAGGCAATTGCTAAATTGGTGTAAGTAGGAACATGGTTATGCAGCCTGTTTGGCACTTTGGTCCAAATGATAAAATTCTATTCTTTTTGACAAAGTCCCAAGTGTCATCCTAGCAAAAATGTCTATAGCAAGACAATAAGGTTTAAGATATTCCCCACCAAAAAAAGCCCACAACCAAAACTAAACAAAGTAAACCAAACCAAAATAACACAAACAACAAATTCAACCAAATATTTTCTAGTGACTTGCTGTGTTTCAAAGTCATCGCACTTTTTTAAGGGAGGGTTTATAATCATTCACAACTTTCAGTTCAGAAAATAAAGCAAAAATATGTATTAAAAAACCACCCAAAATAAACCTCCCCAAACTAATAATACTACCACAGCGGGGCATATTCACTCACTGTTAGTTCACATTTTGATTACAATTAGTATACAATTCACATGCAATTTCACTGCTTCTTACTCTGCTCCCAGAATCCCACTCCTCTGCCAACATAATATCAGACTTTGTTTCATGAACTTTGTATTCTAAAGTATGTACATAACAAATCTGGGGTTTCTACTTGCATGTTATGCTCTTCTGAGAAATATTAGACATCTGGGATGCATGAATAGTACACCATTAATAAATGTTTAATTTCATATTGTCATGACTTTGCTTTGCATCAAGTAAAACATGCATTACCTGTGTGGATGTGTGGAGCACATGAGGGTTCTTATTGTTCTTACAGTAGTGTGGTTCATTTACTACAATAAAGTACTATGATACATAACAGTATACTGTATGCTCTGTATGCTCTTTGTAAAATATGAGCAGCCTAAAGTAAGTAGATTTTTAACCTTTTACTCAAATATCATTGTTAGATAGGAGACAGTAGATAGTACAAATTATTTCATACAGCAAGCTTAGAGCCCTCTGTCTGTTTCAATTTGTTTTTACAATTCCAAAATTATTATGATCGGAATCTGTTGTGACTTAACTAGGACGGAACCTTACTAAAGGTAGGTATTTGATATGACTGCAAAAACCTTGTGTTCACATGTTGAAACCTTTGTAACTGTTGCTGCTGTATTTATCTCCATGTTATCAATTGGTAAGATTTTGATGGTGCTACAGAAAAAACATGCAGAAGATGCTGAAAATCCTTCTTGGTGCCGTAAAAATTACTATGTCAGGCTAATTTTTTTCATTTTGCTATTTCATAGCAGGACTGATAATGGTTTTATTAGCCTGGTATAAATAGTGGTGTCTTAGACTGCTAGGACACTTTGTTTTTATAATTTTGCAGTCTGAATAATGATCAATAATTAAACTTATTAGCACAAGTGTTAGAATAGAATAGAATTTCAAGAATGGGAATGTCTCAGTTTCAGTAAATACTGCCTTAAACACACAGCCTGTTAATTTAGACTGTGACAGCATAGACTGCTATGAAATCCTAGCAAATGAATTTGTTATTAAAATTTTAAAATATAAAGATCAATAGGATGGAGATTAAATGTTAGTAATGTTGGGAGACATATAAAAAAATTTTGAGCTTAAATGAGATATTCTTTTGTTGCTTGAATATTTAGATATAGAAACACTATCAAACATAAACAATTCAATTATGTTTGTAAGTGTGACTACAGATTTCCGCCATCTTTTTTTCAGATATGTCAATAAGTCATTTAAGATGCTTTAAGGATTTTCTCCAAAACTTGAATGAAGAAAGATACATATATTTTAAAAAATGCTTCTTATTTTTATACGAAGAAAATTATCGGATTAATTATTTTGTCCTAGAAAAAAGTCAGATATTTCTAATAATGCTTTCTATTGTCAATATTCTTAAATAAAACACAAAATATAATTGTTTCAAGAATGAAATCTTGAATGGTAAACATAGTTCTTCAATGGCAGACAAAAGCTTATAGTATAGGATCCTAAAGTCTGAAGGTGAGCAGAGCCTCAAAAAAATGCCATATCATCACTGACCAATCACATACTGGGGTGGTCCTCATAAAAGTGCCCAGAATCATTGACCAGTCACATACTGGGGTAGAAATGGAGAGGTGATATAAGCTAGGTTTCAGAGGGTTAATAGGATGTCTTTTCAGGAATATTACTTTCAAGATAGCATATGTTAAAGCTTAGGTTGGAATCACTGTTTGAGCTTACTGTGAATCCTTAGAGGATTTCATCTTTTCAAGATATACACAAGGAGAGAGTGGTTTTAATTATCAAAAAAATGCAGGAAGACTATTAGCAGCCTCAGGGTATAAGTAAGGCTTAATTATTCATAGAACAGCCCTACTCATTTGCTCTAAAAAAAATGTGATTAAAAAAACTGGAACTGAGAAAGGACTTTCTTTGGTTTCTTCTCCAAGTTTCAGACTACTTATTTTTTTCCAATTTGGCATTATAAGTTAGCATGATGCATGCAATGAATGCAGGAAAAGGCATTTGGTAAGCTCCTGACAATTTTAATTTTATTTCAGTCAAATAAGGATAAGATAAAAAATAGGTGATTACTGTCTACCGTAAAGTGCCTTCACATCAAAATATTACCATGAGTAGAGATGATTTTGGGGTTGTCTGGTTTCTGACCTGAGATTCATTCCATATGCAAAACAATGGGTGAATAGCAAAATAATGTCAGGGTCAACTTGATCACCAGATAAACTTGAAAAATATATATAATTTCATAGTTTTTCTTCATCATAGTTTTTTCATTTATTGCACAGAAATTTGAAACTGGTTCTATAACATATAGTGGGGAGGATATAAAAGCATTGAAACGAGTAAGACAAAAAGATTTCCTAAAATAAATGCAAATAACTTCTGGATGAATCCCCAAATTAGTTAAACATTCATGTCAATAGTGTGGCATTCAGTAAGTACTTATTGATCTATTTAAATCAATACCCAAATTGAAATAATTGAAAAAATTAAATTGAATTTTATTTAGAGTTGAAAAAATTCCAATTGAACCAATACTTCAATTAGATCAAAAAGTATTGAAATACTGTTTTCTACATGGAAAGTATTGCTCTTTCTATTAAAAGTAAAGACTGAGTTATGCAAAGGCATAACTTGGTGGTAGGCATATGTTCAGTATGAAAAAACTTTGAGTGTTCATGTATTAAATGGTGAGAGAAAAGTTTTACCTTCTCAATATCCTTAAAACTTTCAGGCCACCAAATAATAACAGAAACAGTTTTGAGAGGAAAACAAATTCAACCTTTGTCAGACGATTTTAAGATTTGGTGGTGCTATTAACAGAGGAGAATCTGGGTATGCGGCAACGGTTAGAGTAAATAATTCTAATTTGCAATCTGTGACTTGGTAGATGGAAATTCTTTGGAAGATTTTAAAAAAGAACTAACTTTGCCAGGAAAGTGCTCATTATAACATTTCCTTGTCTGGTTTATTTTCTCTGTGAATTCTAAACTTAAAAAAACCCAAACCTTTTGAAGTATTTGTGTTTGCTAAACACCAAACATTATGTTTGAACTAAATATCTCTGACAATAAAAGATGAAGAGCAGAGTTCAACAGGAATGAGTGCAGGTTTTCCCCCTCCAATCCAATAAACCCATTACTAATGATGTTCTAATAATTCATTTGTGCCTACGCTTTATAAGCAATCATATCTTTTCATAGAGAAAGGTAGCCTACAGTTATAGCAAAACATCTTAAAATTTAGGAACTAGTGGGATTAATATCTCTAACCATTTATTGTTCCTAACGGCTTTTATCTCCAGTGAACTGGATTCAGATGCACTCTTTGGTTGAAAGTGATCCATTATGGAATAGTCTTTCTTTAAAAACCTGATGAAAATCCACCTACCTAGCAAAATTGCCCTAAATATGGTACACTTTTGTGCATATTTAAGTAATAATTTAACAATAATGGTAGAAATTCATAAGATTGGAACAACAGTGTATAAATAGGGCTGTGTAAAACAAGATTAAACAATAGTCCTAAGCAACTGCATTTTTCCCTTTTTTATATGAACATTCCTTTTTCTCCCTCTGTCCTGGTTTTAGCCAGGATGGGGTTAATTTTCTCAGTAGCTAGTGTAGTGCAGTGTTTTGAATTCAGAAGTGATAATACATTGTTGTTTTGGTTTTGCTGGATTGTGTTTATCATAACCAAGGACATTTTCTTGCCTGTGTCTCATGCTCTGCCAGTGAGAAGATACACAGAAAATTGGGAGGGAGCATAGCCGGGACAGGTGACTTGAACTAGCCAAAGGGATATTCCCCACCATGGCACGTCATGCCCGGTGTTCCAGGCCGGAAGGGGCCG
>NW_008674720.1:26854-44017 GCF_000695815.1 Acanthisitta chloris
CTGATTTTGGTTTCTTTTCATTATCTATTGGCATTGTAGCTCATTCTGCTCTGTATTGTTATTAAACTGTCCTTATCTCAACCCACATATTTTACTCCAGTTGTTCTCCTCCCCATTCCTCCGGGCTGGGGGGGGGAAGACCGGGGAGGAGGGAGTGTAAGCAGCTGCGTGGTTCTTGGCTGCTGGCTGAGGTTAAACCACGACACCCTCTCCTGATTTAAACAGGAAAACAAAACGCAGAAATCTGAAATGTATCCCATAAACTTTTGAAAAGGATTTTCTGAAAAAGATTTTTAGGGTTCCACTCACCCACTTGAGCCTTAGACAATTGATCTGTGCCTCATCAGTGTATGACAGGAAATATTTCTCATTCTTTTCAAAGCTGGATTTTCATCTATTCCTGCAAATCTTATGTTTAACATTTTGTGCCTTCTCCTATGAATTGAGAAACCTTTGCACTTTTGTATACATGCACACAATTTCTGGAGAGAAAAGTCTAAAGCTATGAAAAATTAAATATTTTTTTAATATTCAATTTTTTATTTGTAGTAAGTTTAACGTTTCCAGCATGTTTTGATTCTCCACAAAGAATTCATGGGGTTTACACTTAGAAATGTTTATGATGAAATCGTTTCTGTGAAATATCTTCATAAAATAAGAGACTGAAGAAATAAAAATACTTTTAAACAGCTTTAAATTTTCCCATGTATATTTTCTTTCTCATTATGAGAAATTTTCATTGAAGTGACACAGGGGTTAAGATACATACATTGATCAGTTGCTCGTTGTTTGGGTCTGGAGTAGGGGAAAACTTGTCAAAGATTTATGTAATATTAAAACCAGAATTGTACAAAGAAAAATGTGAAAATACCTTCAAGACACTTGAAAAAATATAGTAATCTCAATACCCTTTAAAATCATACAATGCTGAAACTGACAAATTGTCCTTTAGAATGATGAACAGTTACGTTATTTTAATGAGTAGCAAGATACGTTTACTATCCAAGATTAATTTTGATGTGCTGATTTCCTTACATAATGAAGCATTTTCAACAACAATATCTGATTTTGAGTTATCTGTCAATAATCTATTAATATAGCCTCATACAGATAAGCAGTATTTATTTTGAACTGCTTATTCATCTCATAAATAACAATAGGAAAAGGAATGAGAAAAAGCAAAAAAGATTAACTAGGCTTTTTGCTTTCTTAGAGAATTTCTGTAACTGTAAAATGAAAGCAAACTCATTGTGTTGCTCCCATGTGTTCTCTTTGTTAACAGAATTCTGAAATTACTATAAGTAAAGGTAGCTGTGCACATCTCAAGCTATGCTCTGGCATGTGGATTAGCAGCATGAAGACTCATTGCCAGTTTACAATGCCAGTTTTTTGAGCACTGATTTGTATTATTTAGTTCCAAAATTGTTTTTGATGAGGTCATTTATCTTTTTTTTTTTTAATATAAGACTCTGAATTCCTTTCTGCAGTGCTTAAAATATACCACTACTTTATTTACAGCACAATTTATAAGGTAATAATAACTACACCTAGTTGTCATGGGTAAAATGAAAAATTTCATATGAGAAGCCATCCCAGTGAGTCATGATGTGCAGAAAGGACTCCCTTCCCTTCTAAACTCATCAGAGAGGAGTCAAGGGTCCAATCAAGCCCAGACTTGGTCAATAGTTTATTTTTAAAGGTTATATAGGTGCAATTCAATATTTGTACTGCATGATTAAGGATGGCAAACCGAATATTTGAATAAAATAAATTATTTATTTGATTGATGATGATAATGATAATGATTAGACTAAACCATTTTAATTAGATTTACCACAGTATAGAAAGCTATAACTACTAGTACAGTGCACTATTTCTTGAAGATTATTGTAGCAACTATATAAAATCCAGCAAAATAATTATTAAGTAGAGGCTGATGTTACTCATCCATACCAGTAACCATGGGCAAATCTCTTTCATTCAGCCACGAAAAGTAACCTTGAGGAGCATCCCCACTCAAGGGAGGAATCTCCACAGACATATTCCCAGAAGGGGTGTCTTAGAAGTTAAAAGTGGGGCTGGGCATTTATAGTATAAAGTGATCAACTGTCAGTCAGTTGTCTCTGGCTGTGTCAGCTCAGCAGTTTTAAGTTATCAGTACTATCACTTGTTGGCTCCTTTTTCAGGAACTTTGTCTGCCATTTCCTCACTGGTGCCAGTTTATGAACCACTGTTTTCATGTCCACAGAATGTTTAACTTTGGGATTGGTGAGTCAGGCTGATTTCAGCATTCTTCAACACAAAAAGCAACATGAGGCCCCTTCTCCATCCACACTTAGCTTTGCAAATAAGGGTTTATAGCAGGTTTGGCACCATGAGTTATGTTTATTACACATGCTAAGTGGCCAACTTCTTGTTTGTATAACAAATACTACTTAATTTTTGTAAAGTTCATGTGTACATGTGGAACGGTTTTCAAAGGCAGAGAAGCCTGCTATGCTGAAGGAAGGAAAGAGACATAGTCAGGCTGTGCTTATCACAGCATCTTGTTCAAGTGCCAGTGAGTACTCTGAAGACTTAAATTCATATTACATTAAGTTCTGTGAAAAGTTTCCTGGTGGAAAGCAGTTTTAGAGATCTGTAGCTTGTTTCTTGGTGGTACTTTTTACTAGGTAGTTCTTCATGGAGAAACATGGAAATGTACACCATTTATCTTCAAGGAAAGAAAACTAATTAGCAGCATTCACCAATTTTGTGAAGCTGTCTTCTAGATGTTACAGTCAAATCTTCAATGACTTACTCTGCCATTGTTGCCAGAAATGTGTGTAATATTGTTATTTTGGCACAGGGAAATGAAGCCACATCTAAAATGAATAATACACTAGGTCAGCAGTGTCCATATGAAGCTTTTTAATATTTTTAACATAGAAGAAAGCAAAAGGAACAAATTTTTCTAAGTTTTCGGTATCTTGATATGTCCCCTTGTGATTTCTTCATGTATAATCTAAAAAAATACTGAGTGTTCAGCCTAATGTTTGAGATGTGATTGATGAATTTTCATGCATGGCATTGTGTAGCTGAAGGAGAAGCATGAAACAATGGTATGTTCTCTAGTAGGACGACATAGACAATTCCATCCCATACAAGCTGTGAAGCTAATCTTGATACTCGTGTAATACATTTGCCTTAAAATTATGGTCGCTATACTATTAGACTTTACAAATTATACCTTCTACTTCTAAAAGAAAAAAAAGCACTGTACTGAAGTTTTCAGGTTTCATTGAACTGTTTCACCCAGGCACAGTACAATTCTCAGTGCACATTTTCTGAATTATCTGTCAACAATCTCATTGCTATACATTAGACTCAGTAAAGCCCCTTATCAGCCCAAGCTGCTGCTTTTCTGAGTCATTCTGAACTCTACTTGCACCTCTGCATTGACTGGGTCAATTTTTTTGTGTGGTAAACTCTACCAAGTCACACAGCATAATCTCTTCCAAGCTGCTGCTGCTCTACAAAGCGAACAAAATCAGGCCTAGTTTTAATGCTTATATTAAGTTTCAGTCAAATTCTCTGTCACAAACTGTGTAAATGACTTTCTGTCTCTAACAGCCATTTATTTTTCTAACTGTTCATGATTTTCAGTCCTTTTAATGTGTCACTGTAATTATAGTTGTCCCTTTGTCTTGTTTTGTTTCTGAGGTGAATTTCTGGCAGGGTTATTTACACAGAAAGAGGTGTGAGGAAAAATGAGAAAGTAATGGGAGACGTCTAGGATTAGCAAACACGTAAAGTGTTAATGGCCTCTAAAGACCAATTGAAAAGAAATGCAGTGAAGGACAAAGTAAATGTAGAGGCATCATAGATCTTAGGTGAGATAGCATTTTGTTTTGCTCTACCCAGTATAGTCATATTGACTTTTTATAAAATTCCAAAAGGAAGGTTGAAAAATAAGAGAGACGAATGTCTGGAAATAGTACCATAAAGCAAGAAAAGAAACATTTAGCTGTAAGTCACACCTCATACAGGTGTTCTAGCTACTGCCATCAGTTACCAGTGATAGAGCTCTGCCACACCCTGCAGCCCAGACACTGAGAGCCAGGACAGATTAGTGGTCTTTGAGAGCTCTGTGAGTTGCCACACCCCTTCTGGTGAATGCAGAGGACATGGTTTCTTCTGTGTGCATACTGTAACTGAGCTCCTTCTGGCAGCCTGATGACCAATTGAACAGATGTTTTGAGCTGGTAGGGTGACAATAGCTTTGCCACATGAACTGTAGTGCCATGCCCTGCTTTTCCACCCTGTCCACAGTGCTCCTGATCATTCATGCTTCTGAGGCAGCTCTGTATAAGTGTGAGTACAGCTGAAGTCCCTCTGGCTATGCGCAGGCCCCATTTAATGTCTCTTGTGAGAAATGCCTCAGCTGAGCAGGTCTCTCTGCTGCTCTGATGCTTCCCTACTGGGCCTGCTCCAGAGATACTAGACTGATTTAATTATACTATTTTAATTTTGATTTCCTAGCTGTTTTGAATGAAAAACTAAGACTGGTTTGAGTACTGAATTGGATGAAAAGGAGAACTTGAATTCAAAAACTCATCTTCAGCCTTCTGAATTGCTCCCAACACTTGTTCCAGTAACGTGACAGCATGCAGCTATTTGAATGTGTCTTGGAGTGGTGTGTTAGCTATGACTAAACATAAGAGGTACTGTTTAGAGTTAAGCCAGATACCATCCAACAATGTTATTCGATAGTATATTTTAAGCAAAGTGGTTGCAAAGAAGAGAAATAAGTATTCCATTTAAGAAATGTAGTAACATTTTAATACTAAGTTGAAGAAAGATTGTTCCATGGGCAAGAGAGTCATACTTCAGAGTTTGTAGCCTTTGTGATGTGGGACTTCACACAGAAGAAATGTGAGCCCTTCAGAGAGGCCCTATATTGTGCCCTGGCTTCAGAAATAGATGGATTAACATGAAATTATTGTTACCTTTTATCTTGATTAGATGGTATTCCTTTTTTTTTTTTTTTTTTTTGCATGTGTCCCCACTATATAATGTGACTAACTAGAATCTTGCTAAGTCCATATAAAGTCATGGTAACTTCAGGACAAGAGCACTATCTTTGCTGAGACTGCTCATGCAAAACAACTCCTTAGATCTTTTGTCTGTTGACTCTGTAGATACATACTTATGTCTCAGCTGCCACACATGAATGACATTTAAGGTTGTGTGAAGAGAGCACATAGAACCTTTCCTGCTTTAAGAAATGTCATAAAAATGTAGTAATTTTATCTCATGGGATATGTTTTATACAGATATTAACATATTGATATTTATATGAGTGTAACCTCAGTTCTTTCATTAGAAATTGTTGTTTCATGCATTATTCACTAGGATAAACAATGTTTAAAATGCCAGGAATTTTAAAGTTGCCCCCAAAAAATTGAGACTATACTATGGTTATTACAACTTATTGTCTAGTTTACTCTGCAAGTGATCTACAAATTCTCAGTTAACAATGAATTATTTGCCTCTTTCTAGGGTGAGACATCTTATTGGGCCATTATAAATCTATATTTTTTAAAATATTCCAAGTCATTAGTAAGAGTGAGGTTTCTCTAAGACCTCTATTTCATATAAATGGTTAAATGATCAATGCTATCATATAAACATTACCAGATCAGATAATTTAAAGAGTTAGGAAATTATCTTTCTAAAAATACATTGAGCTTGAGATCATATTGGTTTGAGTATATTCTTAAATTAGTATGGAAAAGCCACAAACAAAAGAATATTCTTAGGCAAGCAAAAAAAACCACCAATATTTTAACTGCCACCTAATGCAGCTGCCATATTTTCGTACAGAGAAATACAGGTCAACTTTTAAGATCTAAATTTCCTTTCTGCATGGATTAAATTAATAGGTCCATTCTTTTAGGGTTATTCTTATTTTATAAACAAACGGGAAATCCTATGTTGAGTTGTCATTCACAAATTATTTTTTGCTTAGGACCACTATTTTTTTTGTCACACATCAAACTTTTGTCACACATTTGCACTTTGATCAGTAGATGTATGACCAAGCATTTAGGCAATTTCACCACTCTCAGTGCAGGAAGTAATAGAACTTACAAAGTCAGGCGGCTGGCAGGAAGAAATTCTAAGAATCAACGTTTCAACTACTTAAATATAACTACTTACATGACAGTAAAGAAGTGGTATTTTCTCAGCTGAGAATTAATGGTAATTGTAGCTAAACAGCTTATAAAGCATGCCTTGCAAAGCCTCCTATTTTGTTACTGGGGAAAGAAGAGCATTGCTAACTTTCAGCATAGCTAACTTGGGGCTAGTCTCATCCATAACCCTTACCATGGTTTTTGCTGAGCGCATATTCTGCTATCACACTTTTGTTTTAAATTCTATCTGTCTTCAAGTAACATCAGCTGTCAGCATATCAAGATATACGAACAGATTTCAGATACCTTGCAATTTACCTTGATAGGAAGCTCATGTGTAGCTGGCTAAGTAAATTGGAACCCTTTGATGGAAATTATAGGTATCATTTTACAGTTTAGGCTATTTCATCATTACATGGTTCTTGAAGAGTTAAAAAGAAAATTGTGACCAATCTCTTTGCCCAGGAACCAACCAGCATATGTAGTTAAATCACATTTGACACAGAGGCATTTGGGGATAATTCTGCACCACCAGCTAGTGCCCCTTCTTCCTTTCAGACCGCTGCTGAGCATCAGTAAGCCGGTCCATCCCTACTGACCCTGGAACACAACATTTCTGAAAATGCAAGTCTTCGCACTTTTAAACTGTTCCCTGAAACCCTTTGCTGCCTTAACATAAGCAGCCAGACATTCTCTATTGTCAGACACCTACATGGATGTGATTATACCTTTTTTGTCTATTCTGAAATACAGCCATGATACCATTAGGGATCTGAAATGACATTAATTGTTTATGTTTAAGCAACTGAATCACACTAAGTGTATATAATTACCTGTGGAATTATGCAAAATCACAGGGTTTGTTTTGATTTAATTGCAACAATGTTTTAGAGATATGCGCATGAAGGGTTTTTAATGACTCTGTATCTGAAGTGAACCCCATCATCAAGGACAATAATGATGTCAATGTGTTGCTAGAAACCCATTTTGCTCCCAAATATTGCTGTTGATTTTCCATTCCTTTCATGTAATGATTCTACTCAAACAAAGAGGCTACACCACCGGTAAATGTTTCCCATTGTCTTCAAGAGGGGCTGCATCTGTGTAATGTTGCTCAAAAATCTTTGGAATATCCATTTGATTACCTCTGAATGGAAGATAATTCAGGTATAATGGTATCTACTGGCATTACTCCCTTGCTCTCCTCCAGCAGTAGCAACGGAGAGGTAGCATCTATAACCTTTCTCAAGCAGTGTGTATATACTGAATGAACCCATTACAACCAGATGGATTTATAATTCCTTACCATAATGACACTGCTTTCGTACTATTGCAGAGTTGTTCTTATTAGAATTGATATTCTATCAATCTTCCATGCAGAGTAAGTAACCATATTGATTACTTCTTGCCCTCATCTTGCTTGAATAACTGCCAAATTTTTCCTGTGAAACTCAGCTAAATTTATCAGGGTCTTTAACATGATGGTCGTTAGCATCAAGCTTTCTTGTTTTCACTATTTTTTAGTGCAGTCTCACATGAGCATTTAACTCTGACTGTAATCACTGATTCTTTGTTTTAAGTAGAAATTATTCAGATGTTGGCTATTAACACCACCTCATGACCAGTTTATTGAAACAGGCTAGCCAGCCTAATCTGCAAATTGTGTGGTGTTTAGTGTAATGTTCTTGAGATAACTGCAGGGTGGAAAGTTTTGGAGAAGATAATTACAAAGATTTATAATATTGCCAGTGTACTTATGGTATACAAATAGATGTAGGATGGCTGCAGCAGCTGTGTTGGAAAGTCAGTTGTTCCCTTGTCATACAAATAATAGATTTTCCACTAATCAAAATCTTCTGGTAAGTTCATTAAAAAGAAAAAAAACCAACTATATACTCATGGCTTTAAAAATCCATTAACCACAAGTAAGTACTTCAGTTATGCACATACAGTACCATACACTTATTTTAATTTTCTGTTCCCTATTATGTGTCTGAGTCTTCTAATGATTCCTTTTTTAATTCCTCCACAGATGCACTTAATGTTCTGTGTGGCTCTGTATTGGCCCTCACTTTTGCTTGTCAATGAGACCTCTGATAAAAATGATATCTGGACACAGGAACACAGAAAACTTTATAGTACATCTACACTGTTAGCATATTTTATACAAATTCTGTTCTGTTTTTTTCAAAAACTCATTTTATGCTTTTAGAAACCATAGATTATACTTTGGAAAAGTGAATAGAGAAAACTGTTAGGGAGTAATTATATTTCATGTCTTAGAACAAAGGACAGTTACAGTCCTCAAGACAGGGACTCATGGGGGCTGGGGAGCAGGGCAGGTTGGGGTGAGCCAGGAGAGGCCCATCCCTGGGCATTGGGCACCTCCATGAGGATGGGTGAGAGCGAAGACCCATGGGTCATGGTATGCACCATCCAAACAGTGCCTGTGGGCAGGCAGGGGAATGTCTGCAGACAGTGTGTGTGATCTGCCCCTGCACACTTTATTGATTCACGAAAGGAGTGGCTCCAGATATGATTTAGGAAAGCTTAAGATACTTCTGTATCCTTGCAGCTGGTCGCCGGGTCCTCCAGCTGTTTGCACTGGTGGTTTGCTAGATGAGCCTGTCCCTCTCTGACTGGCTGCCCACAAGCCCCAGGCATGGGAAGCCCATGTGACCAGGTTCTGGCAGCTGCGGAGAGCTGAGTCATCGCTCTTCCTCCTGTTCTTTGTGGCTGCAATTATGCCTCTTGCATCTGTGCCTGAATTGTGTAAGAGATGGTAGTTTTCCTAGGGTGCATATGCTGCAGCATATTTCTGCCCAGCCACAAGCATGCAAGGGTTCCTTTGTACTGCCATAGTACTTTTCACACAAAAACTTTGTGGAAAATTTTATAGATTTGAATGAATTTGAGATTTTTCTGTGCATTGTGAATAAACACTACTGTTTTCCCTAATTGGCAGATGGCAATCATTGCATCTAGCAACTAGGACAGACAAGTTTACCTAAATTACATCTTCCTAAATTAGGGGATTATATATCAAGGTGCCTTACAGACACCAGAGAAGGCAAGAAGAAAAGGGCTTTTAAATAGGTTTATCCTAATAAAAACTGTTGAGCACGTGTTTTCTTTCCTTTTAATTTAAATGGATAGCAGTTTTAATGTTTAGGTAGCTTACTGCATGTCCAGTTGTAAAAAATGCTGTGTAATTTTAATTCCATTGTTATACTCACCCACAGAGAAGTTTATCTTAATCTCACTTCATATTGTGTCAAGGATATGACACCACAATGTTTTTGTTCCACAGAAGTGCTGGTCATAAGCATAGAAAAGGCTTATTTGTATTGTAGTCAGTGCCCACTGAAATCAAGGCTCCCATATTTTCTGCAACAATACCGCTAACCTGAATTCTTTGTTATGAGGCCTGAAGTCTCCAGAACTCCACTACTGTAGACTGGAGCCTCTGTTGCAGCTACTGAAAAAGGTTTTGAAAATGGAGGCCGTGCCCTTGCAGGATTTAATTCAATTAAACCGTGTATTTCCCCTAGCTTTATGTTTCTGTTGAATTACATATTGATTATCTAAAGTAGAAGAATAGTTTTCTGAGGGGAATTTGTAAGCTAGATATATAGGGAACAGACAGAAGAGGGCTTTACTTGGATAGATGTCAAGGATTACTTGAGAACAATTCCTGGTGAAAGGAGGCAGCATTGAAATAACTGTGGAGTCTGGTATTTCAAAATTAACAACATGCTGATATGAAAGAAACAGTTAATCTGTGTACTAGAGCGTCTACAGATTCACTAACCACAACTTACCTGTTGATTGGTGTGCTTTTGCATTGTGACTTTTTACAATCCCCTCTTTGTAGTGGCAAAATGCTAGCATCATTTTATACCTAGAAAGTGTGAAAATACACTGGTGTGAATTTGGCACAGTACAATTTTCTGCAATAGAAATATCTGTTGATTTACACAACTCCCATCACAAAGTACTAGAGTAGCAGCAATGTCTGTTATTAGTCTACACCTGATCTTAAAAAAACCCAAAAGCTAACCAACCAAAACACACCAAACTCAAAATGAAAACAAAAAAACCTCTCTGGGTTTTCTTTTTCTATGACTTCTTCGTACCTTTTTGTTTTTTCTTCTCCTAGCACACTCCCATCTTTTCCGAAGTGACTTTTGGGGCTTTCTCCCACTTTTTGAAAGGTAATAGAATTAGCATTTTCCTGTGCAGTTTGACAGCTAGATGAAGAGAGAGAAAAAGGTTACTTTTAAGCCTCTCTAGAAGAAACTCTGACATCATTCAGCCATTAACCACCACATATCTATGCTCCAAATAAAGTCTGATGCTGAATTAACAATTAAGAATGCTGTTGAACACATTTTACAGAATTTTCAATTCCATCTTGTAGCAGTATTGTTATTATTCCAAATGGCCATAAAAACCCCTCTTATCTGCTGGTCTGGGGGGTTTCTATTTGTATTATTCTGTTTATTTGTTTCTTTATTTGTTTGTTTTTCTCAGGCACCAAGTCAAATTCTATTTGTTTCCCTTATCCTGATTAGGAGAAAATTCAATGTGGGATCATAAATCACATAAATGACTTCACCTGAAGTCCAGCTGGGAGAAATTGTTATTGAAATAGTTTCTCTTTATTTCAATAGACTTGTTAAGAAAAATAAAAGGTAATATGAAAATATTTTTAAATAGTGTTTGCAGAACAAAAGCCTTGTTTTGAATGCCCCATACAGCTAGATGCATGAAGTCATGCATCTATGTGCGTGGCTTCGCTGACAGTGGGAAACTAACTGCATATTGGAATTTTTTACCCAGGTCTTGGCTTATCTACAAAAACCTATTGAGAGGCTACTGAGTGACGCATCTGCAGCAGATGCTCCAGAAGGACATTCTGAGATGTGGTCCATATGTTTCTGCCAGTTTAACTATAGCCAATTGTTAATAGAGACAACCCTTTCCTTTGGGTAAAAATCTTTCTCTAAGACTGAATCTCCTTTCTTGAGTTCTTTGTGGGCTCATTATTTTGCTTATCTCTTTTCTTCTTTCCTTGTGTCCAGTTCCTTTCTCTGTTCTCTGATTTTTAGATTGTTGTGGTCTGTGCAACTTTTTCCTCTAATTGCTTCTGTCAATTGCTTGATGTAGTCATGTAGGTATCAAACTTCTTCAGTTGAACTTTGGTAAAAATAAATTGGTTCCCTATTCTGGAAGGTGAAATGACAAGAGTAGATAATGAACATGCACTGATTACTCAGATTCGACATTCCCTGTTTTTAAAAAAATGTTTTTTTTCTGGTAGAGACAAGGCTGCCCCTACAAAGAGTCCATTGACAATGGGTACAGTCAAAAATGCACACACTGATTATTGTTCTTTCCAAAGCCCATTATTTGCTTTGAAGACCAGTTCATTAAAATGTGTCCTGTTTCTCCAATACAGAGCTTGTGAAGACTGCTGAGGCTGTAAAGAGTAATTTCTTAAACATTCCTGTAGGTCTGTAGAAAAACAGAAAACTTCTCAGCACAGTGTTGAGCTTACAGAAATATTCCAGGGTATACTAAAAGTGATCTTCTTGTTGTCATTTCCATATGTTTCTGGCATGGAGATCTATTCTTTGGAAAAAAGAATTTTCTTAGGAAGTTACAAGCACATTTAATGAAAATAGCATACAGATGCAGACATGCACATGCATGTATGTGCACACCCATAATGAAATGGGTCTTCTGAATTAGTTTTCTTGATTTTAAGCAGATGCTTATCATGGAGAGAGAAATTCACTGAGGGATAAAATGGCAACTTTGATGATAAAACAGACAACTCTCTAAGATAGTGTATAGAACACTTGTAATTGGTGAATGCATTCTTTTATTCCATATATCTAACAGGATTTTGTTCTGCTAATTGTCTTTGAAACAATTTGAAAAAGGTTTTTCTTCCTAGTTTTGATTCCAACATATTTTTAATGCTTTCTTCATTTTCACAGATGACAAGTAATTATATTATTCGTACAGAAAAAACTGGTGCTGTCCGAAATGATGGCTCAGGAGAAAGATTGTGGAAGTTGGCTGAGGACTGTCAATTACATTTTCATTGGAACAAGTAAGTGGGAGATTTGAACAATTTAAAATATAGTTGAACAATAATGTCAGAAATTCTGGTTTTAGACATAGTTGGGAACACTCAATTCACAGGAGAAAATATGATTAGCAAAAACAGACTTGAGTGCATAATGGCAGCTATAAACAAGTAGTTAATTCAAAAACCATTGGAGAAAAATTTGACAGTCAGAATCAAAAGGAAGTATATCACACTGAGAATTGTTTTCAATATGACATAACTGCAACAGAACAAATATATAGAAAGTATTAATCAGCCTACAATAGCAAATAAGACTCTGATAAAAAACATATTATTTTTTTTAAGAAAACCAGGGCTTTATATTCACATGTTTTTATGTTGAGCGGGTTTTGCCACTACATCAGAACTTTGAGAAATTCTCAAAAAGGAACAATTAAAGTGGAATAATTTAAAATCAGCAAGAACTCAGTAATTTCCATGGAGTGTTTAAAGAGTAGGAGAAGAAGTGTTAGAAGGAATTTAAATGTGTTTTATTGATCACAACCTAATTATTGTTAATGGGAATTCCGCTAATGAAGTTTTAGTAGTGAAATCTTGAAATAAACTCAAAGTTCTCCTGGGAAGGAAGATGTTTTGTACTAAATAATCTGAATCTCTTCCTTTACTGAGCAGTATCTTTAAAGTAAAAATAAAAATAAATAGGTATTAGTAAAATAAGGTAATTCTCTATAGTCATACATAAAGTCATGAAATTAGGTTCTCGAAGTGACATCCACACTTAGAGAAGCAAAAAATCAGGGGTTAAGGATAGCCAACTCCAAAGGATGCTAGGATGGAGCATGAGCTCTTCTCAATGTGCTTTCTGCTGCTCTGGTGTGTGAGGCTGAGCAGCTGTCTCAAGGGTGCCACTGTGCACATGGTTACCCACACAAACATGCAGAGAGCAGCACTTCCACCAGCACCTGGTGAAACCCATGCAAGAGCAGTTTACTCTACATCTGTTCCTATTTCCAGATGACAAGGTCTGGCTTTTCCTAATGAAAAACATACACACCTTTGTTCTCATTATTCACACACACAGATGTTCAAAGATACTTCAATGACTTTCATTTTGTATATTAACCATGGAGAATCGCCCCTTACCTGGTCACCAACTCAAATTCTGATTGTTTCTAAATGTATCTCCCCTCCTCCTTACTGGCTGACCCAGATTGAAGTTAACTCCCAAATCACACCTACACCTGTGCAGAGAGTAGACTCACATAGAAATCAGTGAGTAGTGGGGTATAATAGAAGACAGAGTAGACTGCAGTGACCTAATAAAGGGCTTGGACAGACAAGCAGACTGCCCAGAAGCATGTTTGCTCACAAGACAGACCTTTTCTAAACCCACTCCATCCCATTTTCCTGGCTGATTTTCCTCAACTTTGTCCTTTCCCCTAACCATCCTGTAATACGTATTGCAGAGTTCCACAGTTTCCTTAAAACATGCTGTAAGAAGTCTTGCACAGTCCACAAGCCCCTGTGAGACTCATGAGTCTCATTTCCTCTTTCTTTCCAGATACAAGGGGCTGTTGGAACCTTCTCTTTATGACCATATTTATGGGGTTTTTAATGACACATCAGTCAGCAACCTGAGATCTCTGTTCTTTGCTGATGTTTTCTTCATCTCCTGTTCCACAGAATGTGTGTATCTCATTTTAATTCATTTCTTTTCCAGTATCTTTTGGTAAAATTTTAGGCCAAATAGCTGTTAACTGCAGACTCTCTGAAAAGGAGGTATGCTTCCATTGTGTTTATCCCCACACTAAGGATTAAGAAAAAGCTAAGAAAAAATTCGAAAATGCTACAAATACCTAGATGGATGTATGAAAAAAGGAACACTAGATCTCAGTTAGTTTCTTACAGATTAAACATATCAGGTAATGATAGAAGACAGTCAGTGCAGGGCAATAGACCTAAAAGCAGTCAAAAGTACTCTTTTGGGCACCTTCCTTATTTTTCCGCAGATTTTTCCCCTTATTTTTTTCTCATTGACACTCCTTTTCTTGTTTATTTTCCCTAGTACTAAGTCTGCAGTAAGATTTGTAGGCACATAGTGTGATTCTGGGGGATATCCTGTGCAGGGTAAAGGGTTGGACTGGATCCTCATAGGTCCTTTCCAACTCTGAATATTTTGTGATTATATGATTCTATGATTGATTTTTTTAAAAACTGGAATTATTTGGATTGTGAGAATTGCTTGGAAGATTAATTCAAATAACTCAGGTATTGCATTAAAAGAGATAAAGATAATTCCTGATCTTTTTATTAGCACAATAACTGCAAGATTACATAGGCAGATCACTGAGATTTCACTACATTTGCTGCTTTGCCTTAAGGGACTTGTTGCATATCTCTTCACTTTTCATGGTCTTACTGGCACTGAAATTTTAATATTGAGTTTTTGAGAATGGCAAACTTCCAATGATCCACTTTATAGGCTATAGTTACCTATAAATAATTGTTTAGATCTGGTTATAACTCCACTGATCTTATTTTTATGGTTTGTTTTGTCTCCTTGATAGTGCCTTCAAGTCCACAAATGTCTTCTCAACTTTCTGTATGCCTTTTGATGGTCAGATGATTAGTATTTTCATAAAATCATTAGTATAGAGAGAGTCATGCTGGGAAAGTTCCACGTGGGGAAGCAAGCAGCCGGCTCAGTGTGAGTGATGAAGCAAGCTCCAACTTTATTGTTAGCTCAGTCCTTCTCTTATACAGTGCGTGAATAACTATGCTTATTGTTCTCTTTACCATTACATAACCACTACCTAAACCCTAAAAGTTACATTTGTATACTTTCTTAACTTGCAGGACAACTATGCCTATTATTCACTTTAGCATTACCTAAGCTCTAAAGGTTACATTTATATACTATTCCTGCTTGCAGCTGCAGCTGTGAAGAAGTCTCCTTTATTCTCTGGAGAATCCTTCTTTGTTTTCCCGGATAGTTCATCCTTGGGCTTGCAACATTGCTGAGTTTTTCCGGATAGCTTGTCCTTCAGCTTCAACATTATGCTGAGAAAATAACTTCTAATGCTGAGAAGCTAAGTTCCTGAGGCCTACTTCTTAGTTATATGCTCAAAGCTCCCATAGACCTTTGCTCGACTCTTGCTCGCACAATGCTCTCTGGGACCTGTGGCCCTGTTCCCTTAGCCATTCTTCAACAGAGTCATTTCCTTGATAGCTTTGCAATTATCTTTATTTTTAATAATTTGTGGAAACAAATTTTCCTTTTCACAGTCTCACATTAGTGTCAGATATGAGTCAGACATTTAATTCTCTACCTTGGAATTGTACTCTAAGTTTTATTCTCTCTGATTTTTTTTTTTTTGAGGATTGAATCGTATTTTCCCAGTGTGAGATACAATGTGGAATATTGTAGGGTCTTTGAAAATATTTTATTTGATAGAATGGGGGGCTTAGAACATTTTTGAAGTTGAACAGCTATTTTTATTCATATATGTCATATCGGTAATTATTTAACCTTCTGTTCCTTCCTTGAGATAATTCTGACAGTTCTGTAACTTTCTTGAACATTGGGATTCATTTACAGACTCTTTTGATGGTAGGTGTTTCTGATAGTACAAGCAACTGCAGTAAACTTACTCCCTATCCCTTCATCATAGTTTTTCCTGACAGTATATTTTTAGAAACCAGCTTGAAAATTGCCAAGTGCCCATCACGATCTTATACTTTGTAATATTTTTGAAAATTTCAGGCTTCCCCTTTTACCTTTTTTTTCTCTATGCCAAGTCTTTTTATTCAGGCAAAGACATTACACTAATTTCTGAGTTCCAAAATTTATATAATTAGAAAAAGTGCTTGCATTTAGTATTTACTTTGGGCTTCTCTACTTAGCATTATTTCTTCAGCTAGATTGGTCTGTTAGACCCATGGAAATATATGACTCTTTCTACCATGTTAAGAATATGCAGTATGTTTTATTAGATACCTTTTTTTAAAAAAATCTGTAGAAGTAGAAAGCTGCAGCTCAAATAGTAGTGTGGACTTGATGGACAAATTGCAGTTGAGAGACTATTATTTGTGCTGTGGATAGTACAATATAATGTCTCTTTTTGTGGCTTTATAATTAAGAGTATTAATGAGTGTCATTTGTCCAAATTAAGAAAGTAAAACTTTTTTTTAAAAAAAAGTCAGTAATTGTGACTTTTCTATCCAGTTCTGAACTTTCTGCAGCACTGTAAACACTTGAGTTTAAGCTTTGACACCATCTTAACATCTTATTCTTTGCAAGACCAATTATCAAAACCCAAGGTGCAGTAACCTTGAGTAGTAACATTTCTGTGCTTCACAACCAATGTTGATAGATGTGACAGCAATTTACATTCCTCATAACAAGTAGAAGGGTTTTCTGTTGTCAATAAACAATATTATTGTTATACTTTGATTGCAGTAGAATGATTTTGGCACAAGATTTAATGGAAAAAATAAAAGATCACAAGACGCATACTGCAAAACTAGACGATGTCTCACCATAAATATGTGTGAATTTGTCTATTTTCTATATATATATCTGTTTATTTTATTGTAATATTTGAAAATGGATTAAATTAATTCAAACAATAGAATTAGAATATTCCAATATAATTAACAGAAGGATTATAAAGCCTCTTTAGATGTCTTGATCAATGCTGCTGGACTATGGGCATGGTACTTGAACCATCTTATTATCTTATTCCGCAGCAGTCAGGAAAACAAACACTTGATGGTGAATAAGTAAGTATTCTTAGTCATCTTTCCAGTACAATCCTGACTTAATAAGGGCATGTAGTAATTGAGAATCTAAGTTCTAAGATGTAAGCAGCTATACTTACAGATGAG
>NW_008674721.1:0-2272 GCF_000695815.1 Acanthisitta chloris
CGCAGCTCCTGCCTGCTTCCTGCCGCTGCCTCCTCGCCCCCCACACCCTCGCCCTGCAGATGGGCCGGGAAATGCCTCCTGGAGCCGGCGAGGAGGGCTCCAGACAGCCAACACTCTTGGGGTCAGGGCAGCAAAGCCCACTGCTGCAGGGTACAGCTTCTTCACCCTTCCTCCCTGAGGGAAGCAGGACAGGGGTGCTGGATCACAAGGACGGTGAGCCCGCCAGGCAGTGGCACTAGCTGGCCATCATGCCACGCCAGCACCACCAGCAGCCGCTCTCCTTGGGGTGCACACACACACCCAGCACCCACTGGCGCCAGGGATGCTGCGAGGCACTGAAGACTAAACACAGAAGCTGGGCTAGCAGCACGAGGAGAGAGATAAGATAGGCTCCAGCCACCCTCCAGGTGCAAGGCGGCTCCAGGACAGGGAGACAGGACCCTGCACCCTGCCAATATCAGGCTGGGAAGCAAAGCCTGGCATCCTGCCCTCACTGCCAAGGCCATGGAGGAACCAAGGAGGTTTGGGAGCCTAGGGATCCAAGCAATACTTGTAGCACCACCGTGTGCACAAGCAGTGCCTGGAGGCTCCCAGGTCATCCATCACTGCCTCTTGTGACCGGGCAATGCACCACAACTCCTCCAAGATACACAGGGATGGGGAAAGACACAGCTCAGCCCAACGGGATGGGGAAGGATCCTAGCTTAACCCAACAAGACAGGAGAAGCTCATCCCAAGAACATAGGGAAGGATCCTAGTTTATCCTAGAGGGACAGGGAAGGATCCCAGTGCATCCCAAGGGAGTGGGGAAGGATCCCAGTTCAGCCTGTGCAGCAGGGAAGACATCTGTCCCCAGCCTGAGGCAATGCCCCAGCACAAGCTGACACTAGGTGCCAAGCTCCCACTGCACTGGTTCCTGTATGTGCAATTCCCAACAGGTGTCCTGGGGGTGTGGAGCTGGGATGGGTGCCTGGGGTTCTGCCCTGCTTGCAGGGAGCAACTGTCTGTTGCATGGACCAAGAGCTGCTTGCAGCAGGATCATGGCACAGGGCTCCCATCTGGTGGTGGCTGTCACCCACCTCCCTCCCGCTGAAAACCAGCCCAAAACTTATCCCCAAACCACGCCAAACCCTGCATGTCTTGGGGACATTGTCCCTGGTGGGGCACTGCTACGGGATGTGGGACCACCAGACACATAAGGGGAATGGGACAGAGAGGCCCAGGACTGGGCAGCACGGAAGCAGTTTCTTAAATACCGGGGAAGGAGGAAGAGCCTGCTTCCTCGCCGGCAGACCTCCTGCAACCTGGCCCAGCTGCTCTTCCTGGGAAGAGACCTGAGAAGTGACAGCAAAATACGGAAAGAGCAAAAACCTATGGATTCATAAGCCATCCAGGCACCCAGAATGGCCAAGGATGAAGCAGGACAGAGGAAGGGGAGGCAGGTGGCACTACTGGAGCACACGGAGGTGCCCCTGGGGTGTCCCCAGCCCAGTGCTGGTGCTGTGGGGTTTGGGTTGGGTGAGCAGAATTTGCTCCTTCCTGCCCCATTCACCAAGACCTCAAGGGAAACAAACCGTCAGGGGTGTTGGAGCCAGATGGGTGGCCCATGGCAGGTGCCCCACTGCCCATCTGTGTCCACTGCTGCCTGTAACCCATGCTGTGGGTTGTGCTGGCAGGCAGGGTGTCCCCGTGCTCGTTGGGGTCACAGACAGGACGTCCCTGACCTTGCAGGCAGGGTATCCCCAAGTCCACAGGCAAGACATCCCCATGCTTCCACGAAGGGCATTCCCAAGCTCACTGAGCTCAAGGTCAGGGTATAGCTGAGCATATAAGCAGGGTAGAGCCTAGGATATCCCCCAGCACCCCCAGTTCACAAGCAGGGTGACCCCAGCATGCTGAGCTTGCAGACAGGGTGTTCCCCAGCTCCCTGAGGTCACAGGCAGGGTGTTCCCCAGCTCCCTGAGGTCACAGGCAGGGGGTCCCCACCCCAAGCTCGAAGGCAGGGGGTTCCCCAGTTCCCCAAGCTCCATGCAGGGTGTCACCCAGCACACTGAACTCGTATGTAGGGTGTTCCCGAGCTCCAGGCAGGGCATTCTCCAGTGCCCTGAGCTTGCAGGCAGGAGGTTTCCCCAGCTCCTTAAGCTCTCTGCAGGGCATCCCCCGGCACCCTGAGCTCCACGCAGGGTCTCCCAGAGCTGGGGGCAGTGGGAAGGCTGCACAGTTCCCTGGGCTCTGCCCACGCCAGGGTCGATGTGGGGCCGTGCAGACCCTA